>NC_084748.1:33085884-33133384 GCF_033978785.1 Entelurus aequoreus
AAAGTTGACTGTTTGATTACAACTTCTAATATTTTTTTGGTTATATTATTTGTCATAAGCCTACGACTTTTTGGAAGTAAAATAAATTAAATTTATGTTGGATTACAACTTCTAAAATGTTTTCCTGTGAAATTTTTTTGCAAAAGATTCCGACTTAAAAAAAAAAAAAGATTTACGTTTGATTACGACTTTTAATATTTTTCTCTGTTAACATTTTTCACATAAGATTCCAACTTTTTGGTAAGAATAAAAAAGATTACTTTTTAATCATGACTTTTAATATTTGTTTCTGTTAACTTTTTTTTGTCATTAGATTCCAGCTTTTTGTAAAAAATTACAAAATTACGACCTCTAATATTTTTCTTTTAACTTTTTTTTACATAAGATTCCGACTTTTTCAAACTAAAAAAAGTTGACTGTTTGATTACAACTTCTAATATTTTGTCTGTTAAATTCTTTCTCATAAGACTACGACTTTTTGGAAGTAAAATAAATGTAATTTATGTTGGATTACAACCTCTAAAAATGTTTTCCTGATAACTTTTTATGTGAAAGATTCCGACTTTAAAAAACAAACCAAAAACACCTGACTTTTTGTAAAATATTACAAAATTACGACCTCTAATATTTTTCTTTTAACTTTTTTTACATAAGATTCGGACTTTTTGGAAATAAAAAAAGTTGACTGTTTGATTACAACTTCTAATATTTTGTCTGTTAAATTATTTCTCATAAGACTATGACCTTTTGGAAGTAAAATAAATGTAATTTATGTTGGATTACAACCTCTAAAAATGGATAAAATAAAGGATTCCGACTTTAAAAAAACAAAAAACAAAAAAAAAGATTTACGTTTCATTCCAACTTTTAGAATGTTTCTCTGTTAACATTTTTCATATCAGATTCCAACTTTTTGGTAGAAATAAAAGATTACTTTTTAATCATGACTTTTAATATTTGTTTCTGTTAACTTTTTTTGTCATTATATTCCAATTTTTTGTAAAAAAAAATTACAAAATTACGACCTTTAATATTTTTCTTTTAACTTTTTTTTACATAAGACCACAACTTTTTGGAAGTAAAATAAATGTAATTTATGTTGGATTACAACCTCTAAAAATATTTTCCTTTTAACTTTTTGCGCAAAAGATTCCGACTTTAAAAAAACAAAAACAAAAAAAACGGTTTACGTTTGATTACGACATTTAATATTTTTCTCTTAACATTTTTCACATAAGATTCCAACTTTTTGGTAGAAATAAAAAAGATTACTTTTTAATCATGACTTTTAATATTTGTTTCTGTTAACTTTTTTTTGTCATTAGATTCCAACTTTTTGTAAAAAATTACGACCTTTAATATTTTTCTTTTCACTTTTTTTTACATAAGATTCCGACTTTTTGGAAGTAAAAAAAAGTTGACTGTTTATTACAACTTCTAATATTTTGTCTGTTGAATTCTTTCTCATAAGATTACGACTTTTTGGAAGTAAAATACCTTTAATTTATGTTGGATTACAACTTCTAAAATATTTTCCTGTGAACTTTTTTTTGTCAGATTACGTTTTCTAAAAAATGTTTTTAACATTTCTGTTTGATTTTGATATTTTTTTTGTTAACTTTTTTTCTCATAAGATTAACTTTTTTCATATTGGGACATTTTGTCAGAAAAAAACCCCGAAATACTTTATTCACGGAGAATACTTTTTTATGTAATATTAAAACCTTTTACAGGACCGTTACTGAAATAATTTTAGCCTGATTGCGATTTTTTTCTTGAAATGCCACAAGATAATTCTCCAAAAATGACAACTTTTTTTTGACGAACAATTGAAAAAAACATTTCCTCCTAAGAGTCGTGTTTATGACGACCTTAGTGGAAACTTGTTACTCCAATAAAATCCCCACGCGTGTTCACCATGTTTACGATGCCACATCCAACAAGATGGTAGCTGCTCAAGAAGAAGCATAAGTAAGTTCAGAGAACCTTCCAGGGGGTCTCAAAGTGTAAATATGCAAGTTGGTCCGCAGCCTTGGCACGTCATGGCGTCAGAAAAGTCCACTTTGCCATCTGCTCAAATTCAAACAGACTCTCGAACGTAGACGAGGGAAATCCGGGAATTCTCCGGCGTGATTAGATGATCTCTAACGACGTGGTCCAACATGATGGTTGCAGGTTGTGTTTACACCAGTCCATGCATTCCAACACGTCCATGACAGGCCATGATTACAGTTTAGTTACAGCAGGATCTGCACCGAGCAAATATTTTTTCCGATACTTTTTATTGTTCGCTTTTTCACCGCGTCGCCCCTTGCCGAGTTGAGGAGACATTCCAAAACGGTATCGTGTCAAGTGGGGTGTGGGGGGAAGTGCACATATTCTGGCTCTGCACCACACACGCTGTCACGTCAACACAAAGCGTGAAACAGACGGAGACGATGGAGATGGAGGGGGAGGGGGAAAAAGCAGCGGGTGGTAAAGAAAAGAGGCGGAGCTGCAGCGTGAGGCAGTGACTGTGCCGTCAATCAAAGCTGTCCGGGGGAATGTTTCGGGCCCTCGGAGGCCACGGCGAAAGCTGCAGGAAGCGCTTACGAACACACCTCGGGCCTGGATGGCGGTGTCACGTGACTCAAGGGGTTCCAAAACACACTCCTTCAATCACTTGTACTTTTAGTCATCACCTATTGTTTGTGCAAAAAGCACATAAGTGCTGTCAATTACAATCCATCAACTTTTGCTCACTTAACTTTGTGTTAAGAATGCATGTTTCATTTATGTCCATATTTAATGCGTATGCAAGATAGTGGACTAAGAACTATTTTACTGTTTCAACTCAACTGTTACAAGGATTGTTGACTAATGTGACAACAATTATGGGTCCGTGTACCTTCCGTTCATTCTATTTCCAATTCTGTAAAGCAAATCAAAAAACAAAGTTAGGGCCGTTTTTCGATTTTTACTACATACGGCAGATTTGAAAACAAACATGAAAGGGTTGATTTTCATTAAAATATTGCTATAAAAATAGATTTTGTGCTCTTTTCCTTTTTATGGATTTTTTTTTCCAGATAAACACAAAAATCGAATATATGTTCATCCAAAATGCAAAAATGCGTGTTTATCTGTGTGATGACAAATTGAACCGGAAGCAGTATTTTAGCTATAGTTTTTAGCATAACGGTAACACCTTTGTTCAGCAGGAGTCCTATTGTCGTTTTAAAAAAGTGTAATTAAATAGTTGTCCAACTTTTGTTTAGGAAATGAAAATAGAAAAAATGGCCCGAAGTTTTAAGAATTCGAAATAGAATGAACAGAAAGTACACGGACCTGAACAAAGGTGTTAGCGTTATGCTAAAAACATGCTAAACACGAAGGAAAAGTGAAGTGAATCATATTTATATAGCGCTTTTTCTCTAGTGACTCAAAGCGCTTTACATAGTGAAACCCAATATCTAAGTTACATGTAAACCAGTGTGGGTGGCACTGGGAGCAGGTGGGTTAAGCGTCTTGCCCAAGGACACAACGGCAGTGACTAGGATGGCGGAAGCTGGGATCGAACCTGGAACCCTCAAGTTGCTGGCACGGCCACTCTACCAACCGAGCTATACCGCCCACAAGCTAAAATACTGCTTCCAGTTCAATTTGTCATCACATAGATAAACATGCATTTTTGCATTTTGGATAAACATGAATTAGATTTTTGTGTTTACCTGGAAAAAAAAAAATCCATAAAAGGAAAACAGCACAAAATCAAATGTTATGTCAATATTTGAATGAAAATCAACCCTTTTTTGTTTGTTTTCCAATCTGACTTATACAGTAAAAATAAAAAAACGGCCCTAACTTTGTTTTTTGATTTGTTTTTCAGAATTGGAAATAGAATGAACGGAAGGTACACAAACCATTTTAGTTTTTCCTTCGCGTTTAGCATGTTTTTAGCATAGCGGTTGTTCAACAGGAGTCCTATTGTCGTTTTAAAAAAGTGTCATTAAATAGTTGTCCAACTTTTGTTTCAGAAATAAAAAATAGAAGAAATGGCCTACATGTTTTGGGGGGATTTACATTGAAAAATTCGAAATCAAAAGAACAGGATGTACACGGATCATTATGTATACCAGCCAATCTGCATCTAACATTTTTTTTACAAATCAGATGAATCACACTTTTTCATTTTGATTAATCACAGTAAATTACTGTGCATAATTGAAACTTAGACTTCATATATTTTGAGGCAAAATCAATTTTATTGTCATTTTCTAAAAATGTGTTATTTAAATGCATGCCATTTATTCGGTTTAGCTAAAATTCTATTGAGGTGGATTTTGAAGTATAAATGAATGAATCTGCGTTCATACATGATTCATGCAATAGTTATTTTGTGGGAATCCTAGAAAAACTACAAAATAACGATTGAGCAAGTTTAATATTTTGCATTGTCATTTTGCCAAATGCGTTCGACAGCCCTAATAATATACTGTAATAATAAAATATCAGTTAATTATGTAATTGTCTCAGAATTTTGAAAATGTATCTAAAACACATATTCATATTTTTTTATTTAATATATGCATAAATAAATTGTTAGTATTTTTATTTTAAACAAAATGTTGCTGTCCATTTTTTGTTCAATGAAAATTTTACACATTTTAGGGGTGCTTTCCATCCCAAAAAGTATCTTATATTCAGTGCTGTCAAATGATTGCATTTAAAAAAAAATTGATTATTCACACTTTTGAGATTTGATTAATCGCATTTTAAATAACCTTAAAGTCCCCAATATTTTAACACAAATGCAGTTTAACTGTCAGGATGTTATAGATGGACATTTTAAAAATGTTTTACTTGACTGTACACCATTTATTTGCACAAAACATGCTTTGGGAACATGCTTTATCAGTATCATGCTTTGAAAAGCTGTGTACTAAAATGTGCTTCTTGTAGCCATTATTCTTCACTTCCTCATTTTGATTCAAATTTAAAAAAAACCCAGCACAAATTGTCATATTTATTTTTGTTTTGAAGGTTAAAATGTTTTATATATTGTCTTCCTGTTGCTGATCAATTTTAGTTTTTTTAAACATTTTTATTGAGTTTATTCAATTTTATGTTTCAGTATCAAATGGTTCAAGTCGGTCAAAAATGTTCATAGTTTAAATAAGGATTTATTTATCGTTTAGTCTCAGGCAAATTGATGCAGTTTAAATATTCTCTGGTACGGGCTAAAAAACAATGTTAATACAGTTATTCTCTGTTGATGTTTTCTTTAACGATAATGAGGATACAATTTTACTGTCTGCAGAAACAATTTGATATGTTCTTTTCCTAGGGTGGCGTAACGGAAAATAATTGAGAAGCACGCTCAAAATAAATATATACACGATTATTACAATAATGTTTGTGATTAATAGCATGAGTTAACACAATAACTTTGACAGCACTAATAATAATGCAATACTTTAATAGTAAAATATCAATTAATCATATAATTGTCTGAAAATTGAGCAACTTTACCTGAAATACAATGTTTTTATTTTTCGATTGAATTAAAAACATTTATGTATTATTGTCGGCACTCTTTTTTTGAATGTTTCACTTCTCAAACCAATGTTTTGCAATACTTCTTTCAGTGTCAATTTGTTCTACAATGCCAAGTTTTGTTTTTTTTCCAATACGAAAACTTACAGGCGGTGTTCTGGCTCCATAAAAAAGTCACACAATTTAGAGATGCTTTCCATCACCATCACCATCATTCTAATATACTGTTGAATAATAAAAGTCGTATAATAAAATGCACATGGCCTGACCTACATCATTTGTAAATGATCATAATTGCCTATTAATGGCTTGCAGAACCGTTGCAGTATAAAGTAATATGTACAGTATATACAGTTATTTATACCAGGGTTTCTGCTTATGTGTTTCAATATCAATCAATCAATGTTTATTTATATAGCCCTAAATCACAAGTGTCTCAAAGGGCTGCACAAGCCACAACGACATCCTCGGTTCACCAGCCACTAACATGCAGGAGTAAGACCTAATATTAAGCTCAGGCATGTGGGGAATAATGTACTTACTGTTCTATGCACAGGGTAGATATGATATTTGACTTACCCGAGGGCTCTTCTGTACTGCTGACTGCAGGTGTAGGCGGTGTAACAGGAATCTCTGCTCCAGGACCAAAGCACACAAATGCAACTTTCATCATTTGCTGCATCCAAAGTAGGAAACTTTCAAACAACATTCCCGATTCCGCATTATTAAATTAATTTCTGCAAAGTAGGAATTATTTTTTGTTATTATTTTTATATTTTTTTTGGCCCAAGTGGAAATATCAGAGTATCAGCCCACCAGGGGTGTCCAAAGTATGCTAATATCGACATGCTAGAGCTCTTTTTATATTTTTGCAGGTAAAAACCGAAGAGTCAAATATTTTTAGCGGGGGGGGGGGGGGGGGGGTGTTATTGTAGCGTCCCGGAAGAGTTAGTGCTGCAAGGGGTTCTGGGTATTTGTTCTGTTGTGTTTATGTTGTGTTACGGTGCGGATGTTCTCCCGAAATGTGTTTATCATTCTTGTTTGGTGTGGGTTCACAGTGTGGTGCATAATTGTAACAGTGTTAAAGTTGTTTATACGGCCACCTGTGTGACCTGTATGGCTGTTGACCAAGTATGCTTGCATTCACTTGTGTGTGTGAAAAGCTGTAGATATTAAGTGATTGGGCCGGCATGCAAAGGCAGTGCCTTTAAGGTTTATTGGCGCTCTGTACTTCTCCCTACGTCCGTGTACACAGCGGCGTTTTAAAAACTCATAAATTTTACTTTTTGAAACCGATACCGATAATCTTGAAACCGATACCGATAATTCACGATATTACATTTTAAAGCATTTATCGGCAGATAATATCGGCAGTCCGATATTATCGGACATCCCTACTAATTATGCAGGTATACACATTATGTCTGAAAATAAAAACCCGCGATAGAATGAATCAGCAAATTTCGAGGCACAATGTGGCGAGGGACGACTGTACTTCATCCAGAAATATTTAGCTAGCTAAGTAACAAGCTAACTCCTGTGTCGTCCGACATACCTCGGCTTTAAATGGTCCCATATACCCGACATACTGCCATGAAGAGCAAGTTCCGCTTTGCAAATTGAGCTAGTTCTTTAATGATTTTCTTTAACATATTTAGGGCAAAATGTTCCAACACTTTCAATGTTTTCCCAACCCTAAACTTTCTACACCAGTGATTCTCAAACTGTGGTACGAGCTCCATCTAGTGGTACGCAAAGAATCGCTGAATTGAAATATTTAAACACTATGTTACTGTTCAAACTGTGTCTAATGTTAAAGTGGCCCAACATATTAAAAATACTTGTGAAATAAAACCTCTGCCTTGTTTTGAATGAATATTTAGGTCTGCTGCGCTACTGTATTTCAATGTTGGTCGTATGAAGAGCCAAGTGTTTTCTGAGGTGGTACTTGGTGAATACCACTGTTCTATATGTTAGAATAATTATATTCAAGTTATCACAAAACTTTGTGCTGCAATGAGTTCCCGCCAAAAGACAAAAGCTGTCTTTGAACCTACCAAGAAGAAGGCTTGTAAAACTCCACTGTGTAGGATGGGAAGCAACATGAAGGTGTTCTGTTTCTTTCATGTATTGTAATCAACAGAAAGATATTGTCTTGACCCGAGATCTACAAATCGAAGAGGAAGCAGGACCAGACTCCCCTCCAGGCACTGCTTCTTTGAACTGTTTTACGACCTTTTCTGTGAAGTGTTTACGACCTTTTGTTTGAACTGTATTAATCAAGGGCGATGGCTGTTTACGACCACCGTCCCTTAGAAACAGCTGTTGCCATGTAATCAGGGAAAGTCCAAATAAAAGAGGAGGCGTACAATCTTTGACACTCTACAAGGGTACAGATGTACACGTTTCTCCTCACTGAGCCAAATTGAATTCTGTCTGTTTGATTCTTTGCTTCTTGTCTTGTTTAATAGATGTCATCAGTGTTTGAACCTGACACTATACCATCAATAATTTTTGTGCGATTAAAACAATTGTTTCTTTGTTTTTCTTGAGCTGCTGCGCTTGCCCTTGGCTCGCCTTTGCACCGCCAAGTATGAAGGCATCTAACGCCTTCTGAGGCTTGCGGGAAAAAGCGGGGCTTTGAAATAACCAATTGGATGAAGAAGTCAAACCAAAGTGTCAAAGGCACACATGCAGAAAGGAAGTCTCAGCTGTGCACAGGTGAACACGCCGATAGAAAAAGCAACCGATTTGAATCACCTCAGCGTTTAAAATAAATCTGACATTTCATGACTGATGGCTCAATAAAAAACGGAATGCTTTCCCAACTCAATGTTAAACATCGGCGTTGAGCCAAATTGGCCGCCAACGTCTCTGCAGATTTATGACTGGTGGTTTTGGAGCGCTGCAACCCATCACAGTCCTCACAATTAATGTGACTGTTGAATTCAAATACCCATTCATTCAATAATTTTGTCTTACTTAAAACAATATGCATGAATACTTTTAAACATGCTGTATTTAGAAATAGTACTTTATTAGGCATGGTGTATAATCCATATGCATCGGCCTTAGCATACCTCGGTAGCACTTAAGCATCCATCCATCCATCCATTTTGTACCGCTTATTCCCTTAGGCTCCAGCGCCCCCCGCGACCCCGATCTCAGCTACAATCGGGCGAAAGGCGGGGTACACCCTGGACAAGTCGCCACCTCATCGCAGGCACTTAAGCATTGTTTACACTATTTAGTGTCTGCTTACGTGAAGAATAGATTTTTTATGGTAATTATAAAAAGTAATTTTTATTTTTATTTTAAATTGGTATTTCTTTTATATACATATTTTTTTTCCAAGTTTTGCATTTTACATACAGCACTATAGCATTCAAAATTGTCCCCAAAATGTATAATAAAAACTTGTGGTTTTACACAGTAAAAAAATTATATTAAAAATAGACCGACATTTTATTGTGAATTCTAAAATCTGGAATGAAACCATATTCAGTGTTAATTTATTACATTTTATCACTTTTGTCGAAAAGGCTCCCAATACACGGACCACGCGCTGTGCGTGTAGGGCCCTGCGATCCGAGCGCATGTAAAATGTCAATAAATAAATGACAGGGAGTTTCATACAGAATTTTACCGTAAACATATGACTAGCTGCTTCCTGCTCTGTCACTGATTACACAAATTTCCCTGCACAGTCTCACTGGTTCGTGGTGCACGTTTTTAGTTCTGGCCTGGAAAGGCAGTGATACTGGATTCAAATCCTAATCGGAATTTATACAATTTGTACATTCATATATATATATATATATATATATATATATATATATATATATTAGGGGTGTAAAAAAAAAAGTATTTTCGAATGAATCACGATTCTTATTTGTAACGATTCTTAATCGATAAAACATTTTTTTTAACTATTTTATTTAAAAAACTATTGATTTTGACTCGAGAATCAAATCTGAAGCAAATCATGACCCCCGAGAATCGAATCGAATCGTGTTGAACCAAAAGATTTACCGACCTATATAAATAAAATTATATAATTTATATAATATATATCTATATATATATATATATATATATATATATATATATATATATATATATATATATATATATATATATATATATATATATATATATATATATATATATCCAGGGTAGAACAGAATATACGTTAGGTCAGGAAAAAACACAGAGGCTATTTCATCCTGACAAGCCTGTTTCTCAGGGTTCTCTGCTCCCTGAAACAGACTTGTAGGGATGAAATAGCCTCTGTGTTTTTTCCTGACCTAACGTAAATTATATAAACATACATATATGTATGTATATAATCATATATAATTTATACATAAATTATATAATATTAATTATATATTATATATATTATGATTTGTTTTAGTACAAAACATGCATCAAATTCAAGTTTGACCAAAAAAGTATAAAAATCGTTTCACATGAATAAAAAAGTAATGAAATAAATTTAGCCACTGGGCTTTGTAAACTAAGTCCTGCCATCGTGTGTAATAAAGCGTGTTCACATTGACGCGTGTAGCAGACAGCATGATATTAAAATATCACATTTCTTGGTCAAATCTGCTTTCACGTACTTATGCAGGGAGCAATGGGCGAGCGGCTCTGCTGGTAGCCTTTAGCGCAGCGGTTGCACGTGATACCCGTCACACCGTCTTTACAGGGACATTGTCCTGTGGTTTGGTTACAGGTTTTGCCGGCGGCACCCACGGGATGGCAATCACATGCTGTGAGGACACAGAAAAGAAAGAGAGAGGTACAGTGAGTGGTGGCACAGACACACACACACACACACATACACACATACATACATACATACATACACACATACACGTTTAAGATAAAGCTGAATCTACAGTATGAAGGGTGCAGCAGTACAGTAGGGTGATGGCAGTGTGTGGAGACAGGTGGAGGTGTGCACACAGCGGACAGGAGCATTTGTCACAATAAAGTGAACAATAAAATGTCGATAGCATTAAAAACACAACAGCATTGATTGATCGATTGAGACTTTTATTAGTAGGTTGCACAGTGAAGTACATATTCCGTACAATTGACCACTAAATGGTAACACCCGAATAAGTTTTTCAACTTGTTTAAGTCGGGGCACACATTTTCTAACAGCAACAATCAGCACAAACATTTGGAACAAGTTTGAAAATATTTGAAGAAGTTGGGGGGTTGCATGTGAATAAGAAAACAGTAAAAGCAAATAAAACTATTATAGGACTTGCAGGGTTTCCCCTTAGTGTAATTGAATACGGCATTTTTATTACCGCCACACCTTGAATATAAGTTGTTTTTTTACTTAAAAACAAATAAAGTTAATATAATATATTGTAGCCTCCATAAAAAAATCACACAAAGTTCCATGCTATTTTTAACTTTTATTACCAATCTTATGATAACAAATGGCACAATTCCAACAGTTTTACCTCCCGTGTACACACTTTAGGCCCCGTTTACACTAAGACGGATAAGGTTATCCAGGGTAAATCCCACCTAACCTTATCCGTCTCCACACACACAACAATGCCACCGTTTAAGACCCCCTGTTCCCTCCGTCCGCCGGCGCAACGCGACCTAGTACGCATGCGCGGAAAATGCACACGTCATAGTCACCTCCAGTGTTGCTTTGTGTGCAAGTTCTTAAATGTAACTTATCTGAACAATATCCAGTGTTGTGGTATTTCAATTAACTGGAATCCAGTGTGCTGTGGGGCCCTATTGTAGTGAATCACACCTGAGCCATCATAAATTAATCAAATCTTTATTAGACACGTAAACAATGTGATACTTCTCTTTGTTTCTAATGTCTATTTTCTATTTTCTGCTGGATCTACTCTCTATTTTATGCTGCTGCTGTCACATATACTGTAATATTGTACATGGTAATTGTTATATTTAGTCTATTTATACCTGCATTGTCCTTACACTTTCCATCATTGTAACTGAGCTACTGTGTTGAACATTTCCCTTGTGGATCATTAAAGTTTGTCTAAGTCTAAGTCTATAAAGAACATTTTACATCAATGAAACTAAGGATCTAGATATCTGGTCAGGACACTACTCACTCTTTTGCCTTCACCTTCATTGTCCATTAGTTTTTGGTGACTTTATATACTCTGGACCTAGACCAGACCTGGGCATTCTGCGGCCCGTGGGCCGCATCCAGCCCTGTGTACGTCCCTGTCCGGCCCGCGTGAGGCCAATCATAAATTACAAAATACATTTAAAAAAGTATCTATCTCGAGTGTGCAATACAACGGTGCTGCTTTTGTTTTGAAAAGTGTTATTTGTATTACTTCCGTGTGGACGTATGCTTGTGCGCGCAGCGGCAATCATAAATTACAAAATACATTTAAAAAAACATCTTTGTCGTGCGTGCAATACAACTGTGCTGCTTTTATTTTGAAAAGTGTTATTTATGGGCGGTCCGCCCGGTTATCCCAGAGACGCTAAAAAAAGAAAAGGTGATGACGAATGGCGTGTTTTCAACAAGACATGGACTGCCAAGTAAAGGTAAAGCCGTGTGCTCAATAAAAGTTTAAAAAGAGCGTCAGACTTGGTGTGCACTTCTTCTGGACGCTACAATTGGTGGCAGAAGTAAAACTTTGCGCATACTGCACTGCTTAATTGTGTGCGCAGCCTGCTACGTCATCGAGAGGTTAGTGCCACGTGAGGAGCTTGCCGCAGAGAGAGAGAGAGAGAGAGAGAGAGAGAGAGAGAGAGAGAGAGAGAGAGAGAGAGAGAGAGAGAGAGAGAGAGAGAGAGAGAGAGAGAGAGAGAGAGAGAGAGAGAGAGAGAGAGAGAGAGAGAGAGAGAGAGAGAGAGAGACAGACAGAGAGAGAGGCAGTGTCTACAGGTGCAGCTCACAGTGCTTGCCATGGGGGAATTCCGCCCTCAATGAAGACTCCCAGGTTTGATGGCAAGGCAAACTGGGAGGCATTTCATCCCACTTCTGACATCAATTGTAGCGTCCAGAAGAAGTGCACACCAAGTCTGACGCTCTTTTTAAACTTTTATAGAGCAACCTATACTAACACAGCTCAACTTATCTCGTTCTTTCCACACGCACAGCTATCCTCACACCTCATTTCCGCAACAGCAATGCTTCCTCCTTCTTCGCCAATTACCTTACAGGCGTGCTACGTTCACAACAAAGAGGATGCAGGATAAAGTGACAGAAATTGAAATTTTTGCATGGTATTATACATCAGGAAATGTTGTGTAAGAAAGTGTTAAAAATAAAACCATCAAAAGCCATCTGCTTTTGTATAAAGATAAGTTATGTTGAATTAAAATATTATTATTTTTTATCTTACGGTACATCAAAAATAATTTAAGCAAAATTTAAATTAAATATTGTCGGTGTGGCCCTCCAGCAGTGCTCGGGTTGCTCATGCGGCCCCCGGTAAAAATTAATTGCCCACCCCTGACCTAGACGTTGAGTCCGCGACATACATGGCGGACAATAACTGATACAGTCTGCTTTGGCAGTCCAAATGCATTCTCTGTTTTCCTCGACGGCCAGGTAATACAAAACACACGCTACCTTTTTTATCACATCCACGGGAGCTCACATTCTCGTTGACTCTCCTTCGACAAATGGACGAAGTTTTTCGCTTAGTAGAAACACAGCAGACCCGCCCGGACATTCGAAAGTTCTCGTCTGAGAAGTGTTGTATCCCAAATAGCTGCAATCACTTTCTGTTAAGGTATTCATGTGTGATTTCCACAAGCGTCTGTACAGACGGAAGGAGAAACACGGGCATGTCTGGATGACTCGCCTCCATATTTCCAGTGGTTAGCTCCGAGTTACGAAACCGCTTTATTATGAAGCTGGCTATGGCGCGTTCTTTCTGATGTCACTTCCTGTGTGGGCGAGGTCTTTCTGGAGTCACTTCCTCTCCGAACTCACTTTGTAAACGATCAAATGAATCCATACATAGCTAAGTGCCGGAGATTCAAGAATTAGACTGCTGACTTACCTGTGTAAAAATTTGCCCGAGGAGGGGAACCTTAAACGCTGGTTTAGTGTGGCTGACACGGGGCTTAGGCTAAATCATTATTCGTTTAAGGGGTTAAACGACTTTAGTGTAGACATGGCCTTAGTCTCCGTGAGTACGCGCTTCCACGCCGGATACAAAAAACCACTTCCTCATTCTCCACCAATCACCTTTCAGGCGCGGACGGTGTGTTTGCAAACATGCCCCAAGTGGAGGAGTTCAAGTAACTCAAGAGTCTTGCTCACGAGTGAGGGAAGAGTGGATCGTGAGATCGACAGGCGGATCGGTGTGGCGTCTTCAGTAATGCGGACGCTGTATCGATCCGTTGTGGTGAATAAGGAGCTGAGCCGGAAGGCAAAGCTCTCAATTTACCAGTCGATCTGCGTTCCCATCCTCACCTATGGTCATGAGCTTTGGGTTATGACCGAAAGGACAAGATCACGGGTACAAGCGGCCGGAATGAGTTTCCTCCGCCGGGTGGCGGGGCTCTCCCTTAGAGATAGGGTGAGAAGCTCTGCCATCCAGGAGGAGCTCAAAGTAAAGCCGCTGCTCCTCCACATCGAGAGGAGCCAGATGAGGTGGTTCGGGCATCTGGTCAAGATGCCACCTGAACGCCTCCCTAGGGAGGTGTTTAGGGCACGTCCGACTGGTAGGAGGCCACGGGGAAGACCCAGGACACGTTGGGAAGACTATGTCTCCCGGCTGGCCTGGGAACGCCCCGGGATCCCCCGGGAAGAGCTGGACGAAGTGGCTGGGGAGAGGGAAGTCTGGGCTTCCCTGCTTAGGCTGCTGCTAAGACTCATACAAGGCTTTTAATTTTTTGCAGCTCCAGACAGATTTGTTTTTTGTACTTTTGGCCCCATGCAGCTTTTTCAGCATTTTGGGTTGCCTACCCTGTACTAGGTGCTAGCATACAGACCATTAGCATATTATCATTTAGTAACTATTCTAATGTGAAGCAGTATTTATAGATAGTTGCTTAACACTACGTTGTATTTTAGGATATTAGCCGACTGATAGATGGATGTATAGTCCTTAAGGGAATTTTGGCCACATGTTAGCATCACAGTTGTTAGCATATTAACATTGTATCCATCGTCATATAATAAAGTATCTGCCTACATGTTGTTCTTCACCTTTCTAAATGACTAAAATAGATGGAAAAAGTAAACAATATCTGTAAAAAGAAAAAATGCTACGGCTTTGACAACTTCACATTAAAATCAGCACGTCAAATGTAATCAAACGCTGACAGAAATTGCGAAAACGTGTGTGGCCCACTTCCCCCGAGGATCCAATAACGAAAAGACAAACCTAATTGCCTGTTTGCGATTAACGCTGGCCTTTGAATGTCAGTCACACTTCCTCACTGGGTGACTGCAAGGGGGTCTCTGTGAGCACATGTGCTCCAGGAATGTAATCACCATCCAAATGTTGTACTTTAAGTCCAAAAGGTTGATTTATGACAGCGCGTGTTGAGTCATAGTTGTCTGTGAGCTAGCTCTGGCGTTTCATCTCACTTGTGGGTGAGAAATAACCGTTTTTCCACACAGCCCGTACTGTAAACTCCACCAGGCTAATCCGGAGCAGAACAGCTAGTCTGTCAACTTACACCTCATCTATCACTTCTACTTTTTAACTTGTAAAAACCCACACAAACACTGACTGTCATCAAACTTTCACTGATACATCTATCAACCAGTCATTTTCCAAAATTGATGCTGATTTAAGTCCTTAGTCACTGTCAAAACTTGCAAAAGTGAATTATGCACTTTTAAACTCCTCTGTGGCCTTTTAATCGTAATAATGTTACTTTCTTATTAGTGGTTACATGTTCTATGTCTAACTTGGAACAAGTCTGTAAAAACGTTTTACGACTACCGGAATTGGGCAGGACCATGTCTCACTCATGCCACAGATGGGCTCATGCATAGTCATCCCACTTCTGACGCTAACGTGCCAGGCTTTTTGGCATGCTTGTAAAATTCTGGAGGCGGACTCATGTCCCTCAAAGGTGCTTCATTCCAATTATCGTCTTGCTTCACCCAACTCCAAAATCTATTGCACAGGTATCACTTCTCCTTCCAAACAGCAACATCACAAATGGTCTCACGGCAAATTGTCCAACTTCTGTAATCATTCGTTGCAAAAAAATCCAAACACCCTCAACCCAGAGTTCAACCTGGGTCTAATTGTTGTGAGGGGTCCCATTCCTATTATCCTTGTACTTCTCCCATGTCGATTAAACAGGGTTCCCCTGTCCTTGCAACTAGCGAGGCCACTGTGTCTAATCGTCCCCCTTCTGAGTGTTGTAGAGCCTTAAATAGATGTATCCTTAATCCAGGTCTAAAATCTAAGGCATTTTAACATGTTAGAAACATTTAAATAAAACAGATGTAGCCCTCACAGGTGTCCCATTCTATCCATCTTTGTGCTTTACCCATCTCCATAGACATGTCATGTCTAATCATCCCACTTCTGACACCATTTGTTTTATAACCTTAAAGAGAAGTATATTTAACCCAGATTTAAACCAATGTCTAAAAGGTTTAGAATAAAATGTAAGTATGTTTATCATGATAGCAAAATTTACAAAACATAACAATGTCCCTCATAGGTGTCCCAAATTAATCTTTGTGCTTCACCTACCTCCATAGACCCTGAGAGTCTAATTATCCCACTTCTGAAACCCTTAAAGAGAAGAATATCCTTGACCTAGTTTTATATCCAGGCTTAAAAATCTCAGTTAAAGTTTAATGGTTTTTAAACATGGTAGCCATAAAAAACAGACCTTTGTCTCTCACAGGTGTCCAATTCTATTTAGTTTTGTGTTTCACACATTTCATACACAGCACATTTGTAATCATCCCACTTCTGACACCATTTGTCGCAGAATCCTAAAGAGAAGTATCCTTTACCAAAGTTCATACCCAGGTCGAAAAGGCTCAGACTAAAGTGTAAAGACTTTTAACATGGTAGCCAAATCCACAAAGCAGACCTATGTCCCTCAAAGCTTCCATGTAACTTTTTGATTCACCCATCTGCACAAAGGCTGCATGTCTAATCATCCCACTTCTGGCACAGTATATTACAGTACCCTCAACTCAGAACCTGTGGCAAACAGACTGATACCAGGTTTTCCGAATGGGGGACACCACGAATTACCTCACGGCTAATCATCACACTTCTGAAGACAAAGAAGATGAACTGAGAATTAGTACCATCAAATCCTGATTTTCACTCAGGTATAATTTCGAGAAAATTGTAAGGGTCTTTGGCAATGCAGCTCAATTCTAGAGGAATATCGATGTCTAATTGTCCTAAGGAAGGGGTCGACAACCTAAAATGTTAAAGGAGCCATATCGAACCAAAAATACAAAAGAGTCGCAAAAAATTAAAAGCCTTATATAAGTGTTATAATGAAGGGAACACATGATGTAAGTCTCTATATTAGCTATATTAGCCTACTATCAAAATGACTATGTGTCGCAGGCTGATGCAAATCTTTGTTGACAGCAATGTTGACATTTAATATTTATTCTACACATTTTTACAACATTGGAAAACATTAGTAAAATGGAGGCTTCTCTGAGGGTGAGATAACTCCTGGAAATTACTGGCTTAGAATTACCAAAGGTATAGATGTGTGTGTCCAAGTTAAAGGAAACGTCAGGCTGTCTTCTTCTAATGGTTTTAATACAATCTTAGCAAGCTGTTTAACGTTTGCTGTGGTCTGGAACAACACGGCACACAAACAACTATCAGAAATGCAGCCAATATTACACACAGATAATATGTCATAGACACACAAATATAAATGAAATTCACAGAGGACACAAGTAAAGGAAATTAAATGAGCTCAAATATACAAAATGAGGCATAATGATGCAATATGTTCATACAGCTAGCCTAAATAGCATGTTGGCATCGATTAGCTTGCAATCATGCACTGACCAAATATGCCTCATTAGCACTCCAACAAGTCAATAACGTCAACAAACCTCACCTTTGTGCATTCACGCACAGCATAAAACGTTTGGTGGACAAAATGAGACAAAGAAGGAGTGGCATAAAGCACGTCTTTCTGTGGCAGCGTCAGAGACAGTCATACATGTAAACAAACTGTTGCGCCACAGTCAACAGTGCGTTTAAGGACTGCCGAAATTAGTAGGACAAAACGGTGCTCGACAAATACTATTAAACAGTGGGCTTTCTAAAAAATGGGGAGGTTTGTGTCATGTTTGTCTTCCTACAGAAACCATATTAAAACAAAAAATATATTTCCCCCTCCCCCATCTTTTTCCATTTTCATACATTTTTGAAAAAACTCCAGGGAGCCACTCGGCCGACGCTAAAGGGCCACATACAGCGCTAGAGCTGCGGGTTGCCAATCCAATCCAATCCACTTTATTTATATAGCACATTTAAAAAAGCAATAGAAGTTTCACAAAGTGCTGCACAGAAGTTAAGACAAACATACTAGAAGTGTTAGTAATATAAAACATTTAACTATAAAAGAGTAAATTCATAAAATACATCAGAGAAAATAAAATAGACTAAAATCACACAACTCTCATGCTGCTTTAAAAGCCAAAGCGTAAAAAATATGTTTTAAGACGTGATTTAAAAGTCATTAAAGAGGGAGACATCCGAATAACAATAGGGATATTGTTCCAAAGTTTTGGAGCCACAGCAGAAAATGCACAATCACTTTTGGATTTCAAACGGGTTTTTGGGACGACAAGAAGAAACTGATCAGCTGACCTCAGAGACCTTGTGAGGGTGTCCATGTTTAAAAGGTCTGACATATATTGTGGCGCTAATCCGTTAAGAGATTTAAAAACAAACAACAATATTTTCAAATGAATTCTAAAATGAAGTGGGAGCCAGTGAAGGGATTCTAAAATGGGGGTGATGTGTTCATGTTTTTTTAGTGCCAGTTAAAAGGCGAGTAGCAGCATTTTGGACTAACTGCAATCGAGCGATTGAGGCATGGTTGATACCCACATAGAGGGAGTTGCCGTAGTCCAAACGTCATGAAATAAAAGCATGGATTACCCGCTCAAAGTCGTTAAAAGATAAAACTGATTTAATTTTTGCTAAAAGTCTTAGATGATAAAAACTAGATCGTACAACGGAGTTAACCTGCTGCTCCAATTTAAAATCTTTGTCGAACTTAAATCCAAGATTTGTGACTGTTGGTGTTGAATAAGGCAGTGTTTTTCAACCTTTTTTGAGCCAAGGCACATTTTTTGCGTTGAAAAAATCCGGAGGCACACCACCAGCAGAAATCATTAAAAAACTAAACTCAGTTGACAGTAAAAAGTCGTTGTCGCAATTGTTGGATATGACTTTAAACCATAACCAACCATGCATCACTATAGCTCTTGTCTCAAAGTAGGTGTACTGTCACCACCTGTCACATCACGCCGTGACTTATTTGGACTTTTTTGCTGTTTTCCTGTGTGTAGTGTTTTAGTTCTTGTCTTGCGCTCCTATTTTGGTGGCTTTTTCTCTTTTTTTGCTATTTTCCTGTAGCCGTTTCATGTCTTCCTTTGAGTGATATTTCCTGCATCTACTTTGTTTTAGCAATCAAGAATATTTCAGTTGTTTTTATCCTTCTTTGTGGGGACATTGTTGATTGTCATGTCATGTTCGGATGTACTTTGTGGACGCCGTCTTAGCTCCACGGTAAGTCTTTGCTGTTGTCCAGCATTCTGTTTTTGTTTACTTAGTAGCCAGTTCAGTTTTAGTTTCGTTCTGCATAGCCTTCCCTAAGCTTCAATGCCTTTTCTTAGGGGCACTCACCTTTTGTTTATTTTTGGTTTAAGCATTAGATACCTTTTTACCTGCATGCTGCCTCCCGCTGTTTCCGACATCTACAAAGCAATTAGCTACCTGCTGCCACCTACTGATATGGAAGAGTATTACACGGTTACTCTGCCGAGCTCTAGACAGCACCGACACTCAACAACAACACATAATTTGTAGATTATAATCACTGGTTTGCAAAAAATATTTTTAACCCAAATATGTGAAATTAGATAATCTCCCACGGCACACCAGACTGTATCTCACAGCACACTAATGTGGTTGAAAAGCACTGGAATAAGGCACCAGGGGGTCCATGTCACTGGGGTGAGCAGTCTGTTTTACTTTTGAGTCAAATAAAATAATTTCTGTCTTGTTCTCATTTAAGTTTAGTTTGCCGACCCCCGTCCCAGTGCTTACCTATCTCTGATGCGTATTGCACACGGGTAATCTTTCCCTTCAGATTTGGACTACGTACAGTCATCCCACTTCTGACACCACACACATAACAGTAGTAGTTTACGGATGTGGCTTATGACCGTGTAAAATTCGATTTGCTCGTTCGTTTTCAGCCCTACCCTCGACGCCGTCTGATAACGATGATTACTTACCTCCAGTTGCCTTTTGGCAAGCAAAGCAAACGTGGCAGATCTGCATTGTGTTGCAAGAGGTTTATCTCTGGAGTAGTGCTTGCTTCTGTCGCAGCTCTTATCTCATTCCTTTGAGGCTACTGGTGCTGTTCACACATATTAACAACTCCTTACGCCTCCCTCTTAGGATTTGTATTTGTTGGAGCGTTTATCAGACTAATCTGTCAATGCTATCATTGCTTGCTCTAGGTTAGAAGAGGAAACAAGCGTCTTTCACACAGATGTACCTCAAAATTGGCGTATCAGAGACGTAACAGTAGAATCTGCATTTACTTTACCACAGCAAGACGGTTTATCCCAAACCCATAATTAAAGACAAACTTTACATTCCTTTTTCTGACTTATGGTTTTTCCCTTCCGTGCACCTTTCACACCTCTGACACGACCTATGAAACTGTAAAAATTTGCGGTTCACCTTGACCCAACAAGGGAAAATGTCCGCCTCAGATAGGCAGTGTGACAGAAGCTACAGACACACACATGGTCTTGAAAGCAGCGTAAAGGTCTGCCCAGCACATCTTTAGGCAAGTAAATTTGGAAAAACGTCAGCAAGATTTGAGGCAATGTAGGGCAAAGAGCAATCGGAACCATCAGGCTGGGTTAGGGTTCTGGCGTTAAGGCTCTTCCCGCCCACCTACACATGGTCTGTATTCAGCCTCCTTGTCCACAGATTGCGTGACAAATTGCCGACCCGCCTTTTTGGCTTGCTTCGGGAAATCTTCAACGAGCCTTTCCGACTTAAGTGCGTGTCCACTTAGCGCTTAAGTGGCCGTGTGCTCTGCTTCATGGCCACTCCAGATAGATTGGGCTGATATAGGGGACAAGAGTCCAAGACGGTGGTTTGGCAAAATACCCTACAAAACCACTTTTAATGATAATAAATGCATTCTGTACATGCCTGATAAATTGTACCATAAGGGTAAAATGACAAGTATTACTTACTTAAACCTTTACACACATACCAGTGTTGGCGTTAAGGCACTTTTTGTGTCTTTTTACTAGAGATGTCCGATAATATCGGGCTGCCGATATTAATGAATGCTTTCAAATGTAATATCGGGAATTATCAGTATCGGTTTCAAAATTATTGGTATCGGTTTCAAAAAGTAAAATGTATGACTTTTTAAAACGCCGCTGTGTACACGGACGTAGGGAGAAGTACAGAGCCCCAATAAACCTTAAAGGCACTGCCTTTGTGTGCCGGCCCAGTCACATAATATCTACGGCTTTTCACACACATAAGTGAATGCAAGGCATACTTGGTCAACAGCCATACAGGTCACACTGAGGGTAGCCGTATAAACAACTTTAACACTGTTACAAATATGCGCCACACTGTGAACCCACACCAAACAAGAATGACAAACACATTTCGGGAGAACATCCGCACCGTAACACAACATAAACATAACAGAACAAATACCCAGAACCCCTTGCAGCACTAACTCTTCCGGGACGCTACAATATACACCCCCCGCTACCCCCTAAACCTCCCCCCCCTGCCCACCTCAACCTCCTCATGCTCTCTCAGGGAGAGCATGTCCCAAATTCCAAGCTGCTGTTTTGAGGCATGTTAAAAAAAGAATGCACTTTGTGACTTCAATAATAAATATGGCAGTGCCATGTTGGCATTTTTTTCCATAACTTGAGTTGATTTATTTTGAAAAACCTTGTTACATTGTTTAATGCATCCAGCGGGGCATCACAACAAAATTAGGCATAATAATGTGTTAATTCCACGACTGTATATATCGGTATCGGTTGATATCGGAATAATTAAGAGTTGGACAATATCGGAATATCGGATATCGGCAAAAAAGCCATTATCGGACATCTCAACTTTTTACGCATTGAAATCAGAAAGGACACGCAATTCCGGAAGCCTGCGGACTCTGATTTGTTTTTTGTTTTTTTTACTGCCCGGTTTGCTTGTTTTATTTTTATTTGATGGATTATCGCTTTACGCCGGTGTTTTGTTTTATTTATATTTGCCGGGTCAAATTTCCGTCCCCGTTTATTGAGTTTTTATTGGTCATAAATTTTGATACGCCGAAAGTTTTATCAACCACAAATACTGCCTCAGTTTGCACTCGGACAACTTTACCGCGAGGGGCTGCCAAAAGAAAGACTTCATGGTAAACACTAATTAAATGAAAATATAGAATATAGAAAAAAATACGGGCAGCGGTAAAGTTTCGATCCATGAAGGAAAGAAGAAGGTGAATGAATGTTTATAACTGAATACATTTACATATGCATAAACATTTGTTTTCTTTTGTATTATTTTTTTAATAACTTCAGTAACGTTTATGAGAACCTTTTTCCAAAACACAATATAAAATGTGAGATATAACAGGATAATGCATACATTTATCATTTGTTTTCAAAACGGTTACTAAAAAGTGGGACCCCAAAAATTTACTGTGGGACCCCATTTTTATGACTTGATGGGGTCCCTGGGACCCCATTTTGCAAATTGCGAGCGCCAACACTGCATACATGCAAATTTTAAAATTTTACCATCCAATTTTCAATTTGATTAAACTGACAAAGTTTAAGAAACTTTTGAGTTTATTTTTTCCAAAAGCTTTACAAAAACATCTCCTCATAAATTTTATTGCCAGACTCACTGAAATACAAATACATTTCAACTTTAAACCGCAGAATGTAATTGTACTACCGGTGGACTAGTGTTTTCCTGATACCAATATTTTGGTACCGGTACCAAAATGTATTTCGATACTTTTCACTACTTTTCGCTACTTTTCTAAATAAAGGAGACCACAAAAATTTTCATTATTGCCTTTATTTTAACAAAACATCTAAGGGTACATTAAACATATGTTCCTTATTGCAAGTTTGTCCTTAAATAAAATATTGAACATACAAGACAACTTGTCTTTTAGTAGTAAGTAAGCAAACAAAGGCTCCTAATTTAGTCTGCTGATGTATGCAGTAACATATTGTGTCATTTTCCATTCTATCATTTTGTCAACATTATTAAGGACAAGTGGTAGAAAACAAATTATTAATCTACTTGTTCATTTACTGTTAATATCTGCTTACTTTCTCTTTTAACATATTCTATCTACACTTCTGTTAAAATGTAATAATCACTTATTCTTCTGTTGTTTGATACTTTACATTAGTTTTGGATGATACCACAAATTTAGGTATCAATCCGATACCAAGTCGTTACAGGATCATACATTGGTCATATTCAAAGTTCTCATGTGTCCAGGGACATATTTCCTGAGTTTATAAACATAATATACTTTTTTTTTAAAAGAAAGAAGATTTTGTGATACTAAAAAATATTGATGTAATCATAGTAGTATCGACTATACACTCCTGTACTTGGTGTCATTACAGTGGATGTTAGGTGTAGATCCACCAATGGCGTTTGTTTACATTTTGACACCGGTGAGCTACGGTGTGTAGTGAAACATGTTTAGCTATTCCTCGTCCTGCAGGGATGATACTTGGAGGCGAGGATTAGGGATTTAGAAGTAGCTAAAACACTGCAGACACTTTGATCAGTGATTGGTTTGGAGTGATCAATAGGAAGGTGTTTCTTACCAAAAAGAGCGTTGAACTGGTATTTGTACCTTTAGGTTAAGAATGTTAACATGCTAGCGAAAACTGTTGTCTAATACTGTACCTTCTACAATAGACTATTTCTACACACATTATTTCTTCTACCACAAGAATGGAGAAAATATATTAAAAATATGTCCCAAAACAGATTCGGGTTAGAAAGTAATGGATCATTTTGACGTTTTTGAATATTTTCCAAATGTTGATATTCCTTGCGATAATACGTACCACGAAACCAGATTTGAACGCAGGTCTTTTTGGTCTTGTAGCCAACCTTTTGTTTTTATATAATGTATGAGAGTATTCTTTTTGAATTGTTTGTCGTTTATTTGTATCAACTGATTTTACAATAATGTCATAAATCACATTTTTATCATAAATTATAAACATATTTTTTTACAACTCATGACTTATGTTTTCAAAATTGAGATTTTGCAAAGTGCGAGCTAATACCTGTAAATTTACATTTATGACATTTATTCTTTTTTTTGTTTAAAATTTTACATATGTGTAAGTAACCCACACAAAATAAATATAGACCAAAAAAAAAAAGTTTTCTGTACAGGACGGTTAGCAGGTAACAAATGCGTTGTTTTGCCAACAGGATCTTTTTTCCAACAATTCTTTGAGTTTATTCAAAGCTAAACCACCAGCGTCAAATAATGTATGTACGACATTTTTCCTCAAAATACGATCAGTGACTCCTGGTATGCTAAGTTGTCATTTCCCATCTGGCAACCCTACTTAATGCAGTTGCTTTATGTCGTTGTTGCTCGTATTCATCTGCTTGCTAATTGCCTGCTCATAGCTAGTTACTCTCCACCCTAATGCTGTTTCAGATAAGCGTCCAAGTGTACTAATAAACACTTAAGGCCTCATCTACTAAAAGGTATGCGTGTATGAAAACTAAAATGTAGGAAATATATTGTTACAATATATCTCCTATATTCAGTGTTGGGACTAACGTGTTACTTGCTGTAACGCCGTTATTTTCGGCGGTAACTAGTAGTCTAACGTGCTATTTTTTATATTCAGTAACTCAGTTACCGTTACTACATGATGCGTTACTGCGTTATTTTACGTAATTTTTTATGTAGTATCGGCTAGAAACTGAGAAGATCTGAGTGTGTTTTACTGGGGGGGGGGGGGCATGTCTGTGTTTACTAACAAGACATCATGGCGGAGCCAAAGTCGAGTTTCTTAACATGGAGATATTCTCACTACTTTTCTTTTGTCGAGCACAAAGAAAATAACATTTTAGTTCAATGTAAGTTGTATCTTGGATCAAAGATCCCATCTACTGCCCAAAACAGCAAATCACATTTGCTGAAACAGCTACAAAAGCAACATGCTTCGACAAAGCTAGTAAAGAGAGACACACTTCACCTCCACCTCCACCTAAGGATTTTAACGGAGGGACTGCTAGCCAGGACAACATTGATAGAGCCATTGCAGCGTATGTGCTAGAAGACATGCAGGCTATTTCTACAGTGGAGTCATCCGCTTTCAGGCAGCTAATTAGCATGATATCGGGCATCAAACAGCAAATGGCACAGAAAACATTTTCCACGTACCTGGACACAGTGGACAGTGAGTACATAAACATGGAAAGCAAGCTAAAGAAAACACTCCAAACTCTGCCTCTGCTCATCATTCATCACTGAAGGTACACACACTCTGTCAATTCTCTTATATACTCTTTCATTCTAGACTTCTAAAGTGTTTGATTATCACATCACTCTAAATGTATAGACTATAAAGTTCACAAACATATAGAGGGATGCTAGTGGGCCAGGCCAATCTTTCCTTATCTCTAAACTAAAACTGGGGAAATGTGTAGAGTGTTCTGGGCTTCAGACATGATTTTATTTCAAAATTCCTTGAGAGAAAAAAACACCTGGTTAGGCTTTGTGTATGTAGTGTGTACCTTCCTTGGTTTACAGATATGTTGTTATTGTGCTGTTTGTTACTTATGTATGTTATGTTGCAGCTATTTAAAATGGTGTCGTCAATTTGTTCTGGTTTGAAACAAATTGGCCCTTTGTAACATATCTTTGTCTTTGTGTGTTGTATGTAGAGCACATTGCTTAGCAGAGTTCAGTGATGCAAATGCATGTCAAGTTGATCAACACATTGTGTCATTCTCCAGTGCAATAACAGTACTGAAATTAAGGCTAAAAGGGCATTAAAGGGGGCTTTAATAAAATAAAAAAATAAAATACAACTAACTAAATAGTTACTTTTCACAGCAACGCATTACTTTTTGGTGTAAGTAACTGAGTTACTTCTGAAATAAAGTAACTAGTAACTGTAACTAATTACTGGTTTTCAGTAACTAACCCAACACTGCCTATATTAATACAACGTTTTTCAATATGCATTTTCTTGCGTTTGGATCACAGCAGATGCATGAACGCGCTGCGGTGTTGTTATGGTCCACCGCCTCCCTGCAGAGCGGCAACTCGCTGAAAGTAGGGGTTTGTTTTAAAGAAGATTGAAGATTATGCTTTACTATTATTATATTATTCTCAAGGCGTTTTAATATGTTTATGTGCATATTGTCTATAGATTGAGATTGTATATTGCAGTAAAGGTGGTACAGACTATCGATGTGTGCTACTTGTTCAACAATATCGCACACTGGTCGGAGAGCATCATAACAAGAAAATTAAGGGAAATTAGTGTTTCCATGGCCACAGCCAGTACTACACGCAAAAACTTTATTTGAATAGGGTGGTCAGCACCAGTTATCAATTGCACACACAGTTTTAGTAGATCACACGGCCTACTGTATCGATAGATTGGTGGTTAAGTTACATTGTGCAGAGAAAAGTTCATTTTATAAGTATTGCTGTCAAAGGATACATTTAAAAAAAAAAAAGATTAATCACACCTTTGCATTTTGTTTATCGCGTTTTTTTTACTTAGGCTCAAAATGTTTAATGAACTCTATTAATATAGTTTGACACAATTGCAATTTTGTTGTTGGAATGTGATACAGGAAAAAATTTGTATGTGCTTGCTAACAGTTTTATCTCAGGTTCCGTCTGTGTTTATTGTGGAGTAAATTTACCAGCAAGCACACCAGTCTGAGTCATTGAGCTGCTCAATGACCGTATAACAACCTGCTACGCCGTTCACCATCTGCGGTTAAGGAAGAAAAGAGCATGTATGGTCAAAAAAGTGTGTGATTAATCTGTGTTTGTACAAGATTGAGATTATTTTTTGTGTTTAATCACATACATTGTTTTTGACAATCCTACTCAAAAGTAGTGCTGTCAAACAATACATTTTTAAAAATCAGATTAATCACTTAGGAATTTTGATTAATCACGGTAAATTACTTGTGTGCAAAATGTAAATGCCATTTGTCAAATGATGTTTGCATTGACCTGATCACTGACTGTATAACCGCCTTTCAAGTAACCATCTGCCATAAAGATAAAGGAGTACTGCACTGCAAAAACTGAAATCTAAGTAAGATTAAATATCTCAAATAAGGGTAATATTTGCTTATTTTCTGTCTGATAAGATACTTCTTCTCACTAAGCAGATTTTATGTTGGAGTGTTTTACTTGTTTTAAGGGTTTTGGTCCTAAATGATCTCAGTAAGATATTACAGCTTGTTGCTGAGATTTGATGACCTATATTGAGTAAAACATGCTTGAAACTAGAATATTAACTGTTGCAAAGCTGTGTCATCAATACTCACAATTATAAAACTACTTTTTTTAAAGTAATAATTTCTTATTTCAAGCATGACAAAAAAAAATCATGATTTTGACAAACTTGTGTCTCATAATTAAAACAGATGACAGCCAAATGGATTTAGCAGTTTTATTTTCAATGAAACAATAGAAAATACGTACTCATATAGTAGTACAGTTTGCACAGTACAGTAAACTGACAGTTAATATTTAAACATTTAACATGTGATATTTCAAACAATTTTGAAAAGAGATAGTTCATGCACATTCAGATAAATTCTTCAAAATTACAATTTAAAAAAATTTGGCCGAGGGGCGGGCTGTATATATGCGCACTAATTGACTGAAAGAGCATGCACTTGGCTCGATGATGTCATGTTATCGATGGAAAAATGCATTTTTAGACCATATGATTTGCTTGAGCGGCTAGGAGACCCCGAGAGTAACAAGCGGTTGCCTTGTTGCCTTTCCATTAAGAACAATGAATTAGTTTTTAGTATAAGTTTGCTGAGCGCATATCATTATGTCAAGATAATGGCATTAGCATTTACTTAATTTAAGAATATTTTTCTACATATTGAGCAAAAAGGTCTCTTTTTTTTTTTTCTACCAAGAAAAGTGCACTTATTAGTGAGAATGTACTTATTTTAAGGTATTTTTGGGTCCATTGACGTTAGCTAATTTTACTTGTTTTGGAAAGTCTTGACAAGCCAAATGTTCTTGTTCTATTGGCAGATAATTTTGCTTAGTTCAAATAAAATACCCCTAATTTTTGTATTTTTTTTTTCTTGTTTTTGAACACTGACTTTTGGCAGTGTGTATATGCGATTAAAAAACAAACCTGCATGATTAATCTGTGTTTGTACAAAACCCAATACCAGTGAAGTTGGCACGTAGTGTAAATCGTTAATAAAAACAGAATACATCCATCCATCCATCCATTTTTTAAACCTTGTCCCTTTTGGGGTCTCGGGGGGGTCAAAAAACCTGCATGATTACCGTATTTTCCGCACCATAAGCCGCACCTAAAAACCACAATTTTTCTCAAAAGCTGACAGTGCGGCTAATAACCCGGTGCGCCTTACATATGGATTAATATTAATATTTATTTTCATAGAGTTTAGGTCTCGCAACTACGGTAAACAGCCGCCATCTTTTTTCCCCGGAGAAGAGGAAGCGCTTCTTCTTCTACGGTAAGCAACCGCCCCCATAGAAGAGGAAGCGCTTCTTCTTCTACTGTAAGCAACCGCCAAGGTGAGCACCCGCCCCCGTAGAAGAAGAAGCGCGCGGATATTACGTTTCATTTCATTTGTGTGTTTCTGTAAAGACCACAAAATGTCTCTTACTAAGAGACACGCGTACAAGGTTCCACTGACCTTTGATATTCATGTGAACCGCACTGTGGATACAACGGGAACACGTACGGTGAATATTCGCACCACAGGGAATGAGAAGTCGTCCTTCACTGTGGTTCTAGCTTGCCATGCTAACGGCCAGAAACTTCCACCCACGGTGATATTCAAAAGGAAGACCTTGCCAAAAGAGAACTTTCCAGCCGGCGTCATCATAAAAGCTAACTCGAAGGGATGGATGGATGAAGAAAAAATGAGCGAAGGGACCGGGTGACTTTTTACACGCAACTCCGTCCCTGTTGATCTATGACTGCATGCGCGTCCACATCATAGATGGTGTCAAAAAACAAGTGAAGCACACCGAAGAAGAAGAATTCGAGGGATTTGTGGATGAGTAATAACTTCAGAAAGTGAGCTTTAAATGTTTATTTTGTGTGTTGTGTGTGTATGAGCAACGTTGAGTTATTGATGTTGCTATTGCTCTGCACTATTTTGAGTGTTACTATTTTTGTGATTGCACATTTGCACATTACATTTTGGGAGTGAACAGAGTTGTTGTTATCTGACTGTTTTTTTGACATTCCCTTTAGCGTAGCGTAGGTGCGGCTAATAACACGGGGCGGCTAATAGGTAAACAAAGTTTTAAAATATGCCATTCATTGAAGGTGCGGCTTACAACACGGGGCGGCTTATGGTGCGGAAAATAGGGTAATCTGTGTTTGTACATGATTGAGATCCTTTTTGTGATTAATCACATGAGTTAACTTGTTAGGTTACCATCCACGGTTAAAGCATGTGCAGTTAATCTGCATTCATTCAGTACGTGATTAATGCAACAATGTTTAATCGCACGAGACTCGGACAGTCAAACAAGTCTCAAAACGAACCGAATGTAGTTTAATTTGACACGACCATCGACTCTCTCTCATGACACCAGACTACTTCACTTGCTTTTTATTTTTTTATGCACGGCGAAAGTATCCAAAGTTTTCACAACATTCAAGTGAGCAGAAGGTTTCCTCTGGACTTGGTTAAGATGGTTTATAGTCGTGTCAATAAAGTGCTTCATTTTGTTTATCAGTACCGGGAACAACAACAAATGACGAGTGCTTTTTTTCTGCCCCCCCTTCTGGTGATGTCAAATGTGGCGTTCCAAGGTCTGGCACTGAAGGGTGTGCTCACTGTGGATCCCAGCAGCGAATAAAAGAATTGAAATAGTCTGTCATTATCGGAAGGGTGCTGGAAGAAATAATGAAGCTTTCTGCAAATAAATATGAGGTTGTTCATCATGTGGGACGTTAAGAAGACGTAGGATGTATTTATGATGCGCACTTCATTGGTGACTCATGGACTTTTTCACTTGAAGACTGTTTCTTCTTTATAGGCAATAAACTTATGAAGTAGTCAGCGAGTGTAATCGTTTGACCAAAAGCCTTTCATGGACTTTTTATAACGACCTACGTGCTTTTATTGCTCCCGAGGCTGCGGCATGACGATAAATTCAACGTGGTTTTTTTGAACGAGTTGGTGTAATGTCCACTAGGATGGACAACGTGCATTTGAAGTTGTACTGATGAAATATGAAATACGGTTTTAGGAACATTATAAAATGTGCTTTTCTTAATCTTCAACCATGTCTATCGACATTTTTTTTTAACATACAGATGTAGTACAATAGTAGAAACTATACATTTGTGTAAAATATACATGTGTAGAATACACTATACAGCAGTAGTCCCCAACCACCGGGCCACGGCCCGGTACCAGTCCGCGGACCTATTGGAACCAGACCGCATAAGAAATAATAATTTAAAAAAAAAAAAAAAATATATATATATATATATATATATATATATATATATATATATATATATATATTTTTTTTTTTTTAATATATATTTTTTTTAATTAAATCAACATAAAAAACACAATATATACATTAAATATCAATATAGATCAATACAGTCTGCAGGGATACAGTCCGTTAGCACACCTGATTGTATTTCTTTATGAAAAAAAAATATTTAAAAAATGATATACTCCCCCCCCCCCCCCCTTATGTAGTACTGAAGTACTTACTGTACTACATGAAGTAGTGTATACATTCATAAACACTACAGTAATTTTGTACTACATGAAGTACTGTATTAGTTTCAAAAGTACTTCAGTACTATTGTACTACCTGAAGTACTGTATACATTCCAAACATACTACAGTAATCTTGTACTACATGAAATACTGTATAAGTTCAAAAAGTACTACAGTAGTATTGTACTACATGGGGTACTGCATCGTTTGAGAAGTACTACAGACCTTGTGAACTACATGAAGCTTTTTATAAGTTTCAAAGGTACTTCAGTACTATTGTACTAAATTAAGTTTTTTATAAGTTTCAAATGTACTTTAGTACTATTGTACTACATGAAGTACTTCATAGGTTTCAAAAGTACTTCTTTACTATTGTACTACATGGAATACTCTATAAGTTTCAAAAGTACTTAAGTACTATTTTACTACATGAAGTACTACATGAACTACATGAAATACTGTATAAATTCAAAAAGTACTACAGTAGTATTGTACTATATGGGGTACTGTATAGTTTGAGAAGTACTACAGACCTTGTGAACTACATGAAGCTTTTTATAAGTTTCAAAGGTACTTCAGTACTATTGTACTAAATTACGTTTTTTATAAGTTTCAAATGTACTTTTGTACTATTGTACTACATGAAGTACTTTCTAGGTTTCAAAAGTACTTCTGTACTATTGTACTACATAGAATACTCTATAAGTTTCAAAAGTACTTAAGTACTATTTTACTACATGAAGTACTACATGTAGTACAATAGTACCTCTGTACTATTGTACTACATGGACTACTCTATATGTTTCAAAAGTACTTAAGTACTATTGCACTTAAGTACAGAAGTACTTTTGAAACCTATTAAGTACTTCATGTAGTACAATAGTACTAAAGTACATTTGAAACTTATAAAAAACTTAATTTAGTACAATAGTACTGAAGTACCTTTGAAACTTATAAAAAGCTTCATGTTGCTCACAAGGTCTGTAGTACTTCTCAAACGATACAGTACCCCATGTAGTACAATACTACTGTAGTACTTTCTGACCTTATACAATATTTAATGTAGTACAAAATTACTGTAGTATGTTTGGAATGTATACAGTACTTCAGGTAGTACGATAGTACTGAAGTACTTTTGAAACTAATACAGTACTTCATGTAGTACAAAATTACTGTAGTGTTTTTGAATGTATACACTACTTCATGTAGTACAGTAATACTGAAGTACTTTTGAAACTCAAAGTACTTCATGTAGTACAAGAGTACTGCAGTACTTTTGAAAGTTATGCAGTACTTCATGTAGACAAGTGTGCTGTACTACTTTAGAAATGTATACATACAATATATAAAAGGTGCATATGTAGAATATACTTTATAGTACATTTTAAACGCATACAGTACTTTATGTAGTACAATAGTATTGAAGTACTTTTGAAACTTTTAAAGTACATAATGTAGAATATTACTAAAGTACATTTGAAACTTTAAAAAAAACTTTGTATAGTACTGAAGTACCTTTGAAACTTATAAAAAGCTTCATGTAGTTCACAAAGTCTGTAGTACTTCTCAAACTATACAGTACCCCATGTAGTACAATAGTACTGTAGCACTTTTTGAACTTATACAGTATTTCATGTAGTACAAGATTACTATAGTATGTTTGGAATGTATACAGTACTTTATGTAGTACAATAGTACTGTAGCACTTTTTGAACTTATCTAGTATTTCATGTAGTACAAGATTACTGTAGTATGTTTTGGAATGTATACATGAATTGATTTACGTGGACCCCGACTTAAAAAAGTTGAATTTTTTTTCCGGGTGTTTCCATTTACTGTATTTTCCGCACTATAAGGCGCACCGGATTATAAGGCGCACCTTCAATGAATGGCCTATTTTAAAACTTTGTTAATATACAAGGCGCACCGCATTATAAGGCGCATAGAATAGACGCTACAGTAGAGGCCGGGGTTACGTTATGCATCCCGTAGTTGCGAGACCTGTTGTGGCTCAATATTGGTCCATATATAAGGCGCACCGGATTATAAGGCGCATTGTCAGCTTTTGAGTAAATTGGAGGTTTTTAGGTGCGCCTTATAGTGCGGAAAATACGGTAGTGGTCAATTGTACGGAATATGTACTGTACTGTGCAATCTACTAATAAAAGTTACAATCAATCAATACAGTACTTCATGTAGTACAATAGTACTGAAGTACATTTGAAACTTTTAAAGTACAACATGTAGTAGAATAGTACTAAAGTACTTTTGAAACTTATAAAAAAATTAATATAGTACTGAAGTACCTTTTGAAATGTATAACAAGCTTCATGTAGCTCACAAGGTCTGTAGTACTTCTCAAACTACTGTACTGTAGTACTTTTTGAACGTATACAGTATTTCATGTAGTACACGATTAATGTAGTATGTTTGGAATGTATACCGTACTTCAGGTAGTACAATAGTACTGAAGTACTTTTGAAACTTGTAAAGTACTTCATGGTGTACAAGTGTACACAATGTGTGTAAAATGATGTGGCAGTATAGTATATATAATGGGGCGGTATAGCTTGGTTGGTAGAGTGGCCGGGCCAGCAACTTGAGGGTTCCAGGTTCGATCCCCACTTCCCCCATCCTAGTCACTTCCGTTGTGTCCTTGGGCAAGACACTTTACCCACCTGCTCCCAGTGCCACCCACACTGGTTTAAATGTAATTTAGATATTGGGTTTCACTATGTAAAAGCACTTTGAGTCACTAGAGAAAAGCGCTACGTAAATATACTTCACAATAAAAATAATGGGGCATGCTTTTCCTCTTGGCCAACACTCTCAATTCGGCAGCCTCCTGTTAGGATTAGTCGGGGGTCCCATGGGGTCCCAAGCACGTAGGGCAGGGGTCACCAACCTTTTTGAAACCAAGAGCTACTTCTTGGGTACTGATTAATGCGAAGGGCTACCAGTTTGATACACACTTAAATAAATTGCCAGAAATAGCCAATTTGCTCAATTTACCTTTAACTCTATGTTATTATTAATAATTAATGATATTTACACTTAATTGAATGGTTTAAAAGAGGAGAAAACACCAAAAAAATGACAATTACATTTTGAAACATAGTTTATCTTCAATTTCGACTCTTTAAAATTCAAAATTCAACCGAAAAAAAGAAGACAAAAACTAGCTAATTCGAATCTTTTTGAAAAAATTAAAAATAATAATTTATGGAACATCATTAGTAATTTTTCCTGATTAAGATTAATTTTAGAATTTTGATGACATGTTTTAAATAGGTTAAAATCCAATCTGCACTTTGTTAGAATATATAACAAATTGGACCAAGCTATATTTCTAACAAAGACAAATCATTATTTCTTCTAGATTTTCCAGAACAAAATTTTTTCAAAGAAATTCAAAAGTCTTTGAAATAAGATTCAAATTTGATTCTACAGAGTTTCTAGATTTGCCAGAATAATTTTTTTTGAATTTTAATCATAATAAGTTTGAAGAAATATTTCACAAATATTCTTCGTCGAAAAAACAGAAGCAAAAATGAAGAATTAAATTAAAATGTATTTATTATTCTTTACAATAAAAAATAAATGTACTTGAACATTGGTTTAAATTGTCAGGAAAGAAGAGGAAGGAATTTAAAAGGTAAAAAGGTATATGTGTTTAAAAATCCTAAAATCATTTTTAAGGTTGTATTTTTTCTCTAAAATTGTCTTTCTGAAAGTTATAAGAAGCAAAGTAAAAAAATAATGAATTTATTTAAACAAGTGAAGACCAAGTCTTTAAAATATTTTCTTGGATTTTCAAATTCTATTTGAGTTTTGTCTCTCTTAGAATTAAAAATGTCGAACAAAGCGAGACCAGCTTGCTAGTAAATAAATAAAATTTAAAAAAAATAGAGGCAGCTCACTGGTAAGTGCTGCTATTTGAGCTATTTCTAGAACAGGCCAGCGGGCTACTCATCTGGTCCTTACGGGCTACCTGGTGCCCGCGGGCACCACGTTGGTGACCCCTGACGTAGGGCCACACTGAGCAGGGGCCGCGCTGTAGGACAGGGACATTATTAGCTCGCCTGGTTAAGAGACAAGCGAGGTTGGAGGCAAAAAAGGACATTCTAGTGATGAATGCCTGTTTGCATTCCCGCCTGACACTAGAATGGGCCTGTAGCTACGGAAGGTGTTAATGCTGATGAGCGACTGGAGGGGGGAGAGGTCTAAGGATGAAACATGCAGGATTTGATGTGTCTCACATATCGTTGTTTTCACTGCAGCACAGCAAAACAAACGCAAACGCAAGCCATCTCTGTGCATCATCGGCGGCTTTCGCAGACGCCGTCTGTCAACTTGACGTGTTTATTTACGCGCTTCCCCGTGAGTGATGTGGGAACGTGGAGGCTTGAGCCAAGGGTGCACAAACTTTTTCCGCTGAGGGCCACAGACTGAAAAAACAAAGTATGCGGTGTAGAGATGTCCGATAGTATCGGACTGCCGCTATTATCGGCCGATAAATGCTTTAAAATGTAATATCGGAAATTATCGGCATCGGTTTCAAAAAGTGAAATTTATGACTTTTTAAAACGCCGCTGTACGGAGTGGTAGACGGACGTATGGAGAAGTACAGAGCGCCAATAAACCTTAAAGGCACTGCCTTTGCGTGCCGGCCCAATCACATAATATCTATGGCTTTTCACACACACAAGTGAATGCAAGGCCTACTTGGTCAACAGCCATACAGGTCACACTGAGGGTGGCCGTATAAACAACTTTAACACTGTTACAAATATGCGCCACACTGTGAACCCACACCAAACAAGAATGACAAACACATTTCGGGAGAACATCCGCACCGTAACACAACATAAACACAACAGAACAAATACCCAGAACCCCTTGCAGCACTAACTCTTCCGGGACGCTACAATATACACCCCCACTACCACCCCCCCCCACCCCCACCTCAACCCCGCCCACCTCAACCTCCTCATGCTCTCTCAGGGAGAGCATGTCCCAAATTCCAAGCTGCTGTTTTGAGGCATGTTAAAAAAAATTATGCACTTTGTGACTTCAATAATAAATATGGCAGTGCCATGTTGGCATTTTTTTTCCATAACTTGAGTTGATTTATTTTGGAAAACCTTGTTACATTGTTTAATGCATCCAGCGGGGCATCACAACAAAATTAGGCATAATAATGTGTTAATTCCACGACTGTATATACTGTATCGGCATCGGTTGATATCGGAATCGGTAATTAAGAGTTGGACAATATTGGAATATCTGATAAAAAAGGCAAAAAAGCCATTATCGGACATCTCTAATGCGGTGACCATTTTGCTATTTTTCCACTTTCAATATACTGTCGATTATTTACAAAATGTAAACAAACGCCATTGGTGGATCTACACCTGACATCCACTGTAATGATACCAAGTACAGGAGCGTATCTAGTTGATACTACTATGAGTACATTCATATTTTTTGGCATCACAACATTTTACGTTTTTTTTAAATTTATGTTATGTTTATAAACTCAGGAAATATGTCCCTGGACACATGAGGACTTTGAATATGACCGATGTATGATCCTGTAACGGATTGATACCCAAATCTGTAGTATCACCCAAAACTAATGTAAAGTATCAAACAACAGAAGAATAAGTGATTATTACATTTTAACAAAAGTGTAGATACAACATGTTAAAAGAGAAAGTAAGCAGATATTAACAGTAAATGAACAAGTAGATTAATAATTCATTTTCTATCACTTGTCCTTAATAATGTTGACAAAATAATAGAATGATAAATGACACAATATGTTACTGCATATGTCAGGAGACTAAATTAGGAGTCTTTGTTTGCTTACTTACTACTAAAAGAGAAGTTGTCTTGTATGTTCACTATTTTATTTAAGGACAAACTAGCAATAAGAAACATATGTTTAATGTACCTTAAGATGTTTTGTTAAAATAAAGCCAATAATGCAATTTTGTGTTGTCCCCTTCATTTAGAAAAGTATCGAAAAATACAGAAAAAATAAAAATATTTTGGTACTGGTACAACACTACTTTGGTATATACCTGCCAAAATATATGACTCTGAGGTGTACGTCTGCAAAATGAGCTAAAATAGCTTCTGAATGCTGAAAAGCCAACGCTAAACGGAAATGCTAACAGTTAGCACGCTGGCCAAATAGCGTCGAGACAGTAACAAAAAGTATGACTCGCAGGTGTGTACCAGATAATCAAGCTAAACAAAAGATTGCATGCTAACAGTAGCATGTAAACATGCTAACAAAAGCACGCTAACAGTATTAGTGAAGTACCAAAATATAGGATTCTGAGGTGTTCACCTGCTATAGTAACTAAAAAAAAAAGCTAGCATGCTAATGTAGGCATGCTTAAAGGCCTACTGAAATGATTTTTTTTTATTTAAATGGGAATAGCAGATCCATTCTATGTGTCATACTTGATCATTTCGCGATATTGCCATATTTTTGCTGAAAGGATTTAGTAGAGAAAATCGACGATAAAGTTCGCAACTTTTGCTCGCTGATAAAAAAAGCCTTGCCTGTACCGGAAGTAGCGTGACGTCACAAGCGGTAGTGCTGCTCACAATTCCCGTTGTTTACAATGGAGTGAGAGAGATTCGGACCGAGAAAGTGATGATTACACCATTAATTTGAGCAAGGATGAAAGATTCATAGATGAGGAACGTTACAGTGAATGACTTGAGAGGCAGTGATGGACGTATCTTTTTTCGCTCTGACCGTAACTTAGGTACAAGCTGGCTCATTGGATTCCACACTCTCTCCTTTTTCTATTGTGAATCACAGATTTGTATTTTAAACCAATTTAGATACTATATCCTCTTGCAAATGAGAGTCGAGAACGCGAAATGGACATTCACAGTGACTGAACATGTAAATACACGATTAATAATTCAGCTTTGCGAAGCTAAAAAAAATAGAAGCTAACCTAGCTACGTAGCCAACTTGATAGCAGCAGTCTCAAATGCAGATAGAAACTAAATTAAAAAAAAACCTGACTGGATGGATAGACAGAAGACCAATAATACTATTAAACCATGAACATGTAAATACACGATTAATAATATTCCGCTTGGCGAAGCTAAAAAAAACAGAAGCTAACCTAGCTGCGTAGCCAACGCGATAGCATCAGTCTCAAATGCAGATAGAAACTAAATTAAAAAAACCCTGACTGGATGGATAGACAGAAGATCAATAATACTATCAAACCATGAACATGTAAATACACGATTAATAATATTCCGCTTGGCGAAGCTAAAAAAACAGAAGCTAACCTAGCTGCGTAGCTAACGCGATAGCGCCAGTCTCAAATGCAGATAGAAACTAAATTTTTTAAAAACCTGACTGGATGGATAGACAGAAGACCAATAATACTATTAAACCATGAACATGTAAATACACGATTAATAATATTCCGCTTGGCGAAGCTAAAAAAACAGAAGCTAACCTAGCTGCGTAGCCAACGCGATAGCATCAGTCTCAAATGCAGATAGAAACTAAATAAAAAAAACCCTGACTGGATGGATAGACAGAAGATCAATAATACTATTAAACCATGAACATGTAAATACACGATTAATAATATTCCGCTTGGCGAAGCTAAAAAAACAGAAGCTAACCTAGCTGCGTAGCCAACGCGATAGCATCAGTCTCAAATGCAGATAGAAACTAAATAAAAAAAACCCTGACTGGATGGATAGACAGAAGATCAATAATACTATTAAACCATGAACATGTAAATACACGATTAATAATATTCCGCTTGGCGAAGCTAAAAAAACAGAAGCTAACCTAGCTGCGTAGCCAACGCGATAGCATCAGTCTCAAATGCAGATAGAAACTAAATAAAAAAAACCCTGACTGGATGGATAGACAGAAGATCAATAATACTATTAAACCATGAACATGTAAATACACGATTAATAATATTCCGCTTGGCGAAGCTAAAAAAACAGAAGCTAACCTAGCTGCGTAGCCAACGCGATAGCATCAGTCTCAAATGCAGATAGAAACTAAATAAAAAAAACCCTGACTGGATGGATAGACAGAAGATCAATAATACTATTAAACCATGAACATGTAAATACACGATTAATAATATTCCGCTTGGCGAAGCTAAAAAAACAGAAGCTAACCTAGCTGCGTAGCCAACGCGATAGCATCAGTCTCAAATGCAGATAGAAACTAAATAAAAAAAACCCTGACTGGATGGATAGACAGAAGATCAATAATACTATTAAACCATGAACATGTAAATACACGATTAATAATATTCCGCTTGGCGAAGCTAAAAAAACAGAAGCTAACCTAGCTGCGTAGCCAACGCGATAGCATCAGTCTCAAATGCAGATAGAAACTAAATAAAAAAAACCCTGACTGGATGGATAGACAGAAGATCAATAATACTATTAAACCATGAACATGTAAATACACGATTAATAATATTCCGCTTGGCGAAGCTAAAAAAACAGAAGCTAACCTAGCTGCGTAGCCAACGCGATAGCATCAGTCTCAAATGCAGATAGAAACTAAATAAAAAAAACCCTGACTGGATGGATAGACAGAAGATCAATAATACTATTAAACCATGAACATGTAAATACACGATTAATAATATTCCGCTTGGCGAAGCTAAAAAAACAGAAGCTAACCTAGCTGCGTAGCTAACTTAGATGCGGCGGCGGGCGTTGTACGCTTTTGACGACACCCCGGCCGCCATCAGAGTCGGCAAGAAACATATATTTCCCCAAAGTTACGTACGTCACATGCACATATCGACACGCACGTACGGGCAAGCGATCAAATGTTTGGAAGCCAAAGCTAGACTCACCGTAGTGCGTCTGTTATCCTGCTCAAAACACAACACAACCTCCTGGTGTTGGTGTTGCTGTAGTCCGCTGCTCCACCGGCTCCATCTTTCTTATTTGCAGTCTCCATTGTCCATTAAACAAATTGCTCAATCGCTTTATTAACAAGCGGTAACTGGTTGTAGTTCAAAAAGTAACGCACACACATACACGAGCTGCTGTTAGCCAAAAGTCACAATCACACACACTCAAGTTCTCCGCCAACTCACTCGCGCATGCGCGTTCCCCAAACCCTTAAAGACAGTACACTAATGCAAATATCACGGATATTAACAGTATTGTACTTAGCCGCTAATACACTGATCGATCCCACCTACAACGTTCTTCTTTGCAGTCTCCATTGTTCATTAAACAAATTGCAAAAGATTCAGAATGCTGTGGAATTTTGTCAAAGAAAACAGGAGGCTTTTCTATCGGGTCCGATGGGGTACAACCACTTCCGTTGCTTTTGTGACGTCACGCGCATAAATCATATCCAAAGGAGTTTTTCAAGCGGAAGTGTGGCGGGAATTTTAAAATTGCACTTTATAAGTTAACCCGGCTGTATTGGCATGTGTTGCAATGTTAAGATTTCATCATTGATATATAAACTATCAGACTGCGTGGTTGGTAGTAGTGGCTTTCAGTAGGCCTTTAAATGCTAACTTTAGCATGCAGCAATTGCGGCTTCACTATATTGCAGACTTTTTTTTGTAATTTTTACAGCATCTTCTACAACATTTTTGCCCTAACTTAACTAAAACATCAATACTACAGTAGTTTTAGACCAAACCAATCAGAGCACACTGTTCAGTATTGTGGCCACTGATTGGCTCAGCCTCAGACAGCATTATTACATTGATTGATTAAACTAATGTAAAGGTTATCCAAACGTGTTATGTCATGTCTACAGGGCTTTCGTAATGTTGAAAACATATTCCGAAGGCAGTAAACAGGTTTTCAATGCTCGAGCTATGTAAATGATTGCTTTATTAATAAATATTCCTACTTTGCAGAAATACATGTATCATGGTAATTTTCAGAACCAATGAACAGCAATAAACAAGGGATTACTGTGAATGACTCTGGTGCATATACTGCACGTACAAAATTACCTACAAATGCTAGCATGCTAATGCTAGCATGCTAGCATGCAAGTGTCAAGTATCAACATATTTAATGCTAAGGATTTATATCTGCAAAATTAGAAAAAAATAAAGCTATCATACTAATATTGTTATAGTAACAAATGTGCTAGCATGCTAACGTTAAAATGCATTAATTACCAAATAATATGACACCTATATACAGTCGTGGTCATACACTTGTAAAGAACATAATGTCATGGCTGTCTTGAGTTTCCAATAATTTCCACAACTCTTATTTTTTTTGTGATTGAAGCACATACTTGTTGGTCACAAAAAACATTCATGAAGTTTGGTTCTTTTATGAATTTATTATGGGTCTACTGAAAATGTGACCAAATCTGCTGGGTCAAAAGTATACATACAGCAATGTTAATATTTGGTTACATGTCCCTTGGCAAGTTTCACTGCAATAAGGCGCTTTTGGTAGCCATCTACAAGCTTCTGCTTGAATTTTTGACCACTCCTCTTGACAAAATCGGTGCAGTTCAGCTAAATTTGTTGGTTTTCTGACATGGACTTGTTTCTTCAGCATTGTCCACACGTTTAGGTCAGGACTTTGGGAAGGCCATTCTAAAACCTTAATTCTAGCCTGATTTAGCCATTCCTTTACCACTTTTGACGTGTGTTTGGGGTCATTGTCCTGTTGGAACACCCAACTGCACCCAAGACCCAACCTCCGGGCTGATGATTTTAGGTTGTCCTGAAAAATTTGGAGGTAATCCTCCTTTTTCATTGTCCCATTTAAAGCACCAGTTCCATTGGCAGCAAAACAGGCCCAGAGCATAATACTACCACCACCATGCTTGACAGTAGGCATGGTGTTCCTGGAATTAAAGGCCTCACCTTTTCTCCTCCAAACATATTGCTGGGTATTGTGGCCAAACAGTTCAATTTTTGTTTCATCTGACACCACATGGACAAAGATAAGACCTTCTGGAGGAAAGTTCTGTGGTCAGATGAAACAAAAACAAGAACCAAATGTCATGAATGTTTTTTGTGGTTTTAGAATGGCCTTCCCAAAGTCCTGACTTAAACGTGTGGACAATGCTGAAGAAACAAGTCCATGTCAGAAAACCAACAAATTTAGCTGAACTGCACCAATTGTGTCAAGAGGAGTGGTCAGAAATTCAACCAGAAGCTTGTGGATGGCTACCAAAAACGCCTTATTGCAGTGAAACTTGCCAAGGGACATGTAACCAAATATTAACATTGCTGTATGTATACTTTTGACCCAGCAGATTTGGTCACATTTTCAGTAGACCCATAATAAACTCATAAAAGAACCAAACTTCATGAGTGTTTTTTGTGACCAACAAGTATGTGCTCCAATCACTCTATCACAAAAAAATAAGAGTTGTAGAAATGATTGGAAACTCAAGACAGCCATGACATGCATACATGCCAATTAACCCTCCCGATTTTCCCGGTAGACTCCCGAATTTCAGTGCCCCTCCCGAAAATCCGAATTTCTCCCGATTTCCACCTGGACAACAATATTGGGGGCGTGCCTTTAACGTCCTCTGCATCCTGTCGTCACGTCCCCTTTTTCTCCATACAAACAGCGTGCCGGCCCAGTCGCATAATATATGCGGCTTTTCACACACACTTAAGTGAATGCAAGGCATACTTGATCAACAGCCATACACGTCACACTGAGGGTGGCCGTATAAACAACTTTAACACTGTTACAAATATGCGCCACACTGTGAACCCACACCAAACAAGAATGACAAACACATTTCGGGAGAACGTCCGCACCGTAGCACAACATAAACACAACAGAACAAATACCCAGAACCCCTTGCAGCACTAACTCTTCCGGAACGCTACAATATACACCCCCCGCTACCACCAAACCCCGCCCCCCATCTCCTGAATTTGGATTTCTCAAGGTTGGCAAGTATGATGACATGATAACTTTTGACCATGACTGTATGTATACCTGCAAAATTGGCCAAAAAAAAAAAAAAAAAAGCTACCATGCTAACAGATAACATTTGTCAGGTATCAAAATATTTCATGCAGAAGTTTATGCTGGCAAAAAAGGAAAAAAGTTAGCGTGCCAATATTAGCATATTAATAAATGGCGCAAATGGCGTACTTTGGACACCCCCGGCTTCTTAAGCTGTCGGCAGACGGGTTGACATTCCCACTCGGTGTGCCCGTGCGTGGCGACTCGCACACGTGTGCGCGCGTGAAACAAGCGGGCTTGTTTGCACAGGGATTGTGCCGCTGTTATCTTTACCTGCAGCTACAGCAGAGGTGCGGAAACACAACCCGGCTCTCTTTGACCCTTATTTGCTTCAGCGAGGGGCTGACGGCGTGCGATTCATGGGCGGTGTTACTCACACCTGCATGGGGGCGTGTTGCGCCTGTCCGCCCCCCCCAAACAATCACCCTGCTCGCCGGCCCATCTTTCACTCTCCTCCGACTTGCTCCGTGGATCACTTCACACCTCGCCTCTGTTTGCTTTGCTCGTCCTGTCATCCCCTCGCCTCCCCTTGAATTAAGCCAAATAACTCAAGTGTCAAAGCGGGAACACCCACCCCACCCGCGCAAATTGCCGCGACCCCCACCTACAATCCCCGCGGACCTCCAACTCATCTCCGCTGACAGGGGGAAGATGGGGCGAGACAAGGCTGAGGAATGTGGAGACGCCACACTTCCTCCCCCATTTCCTGTCATTAATCTACAACTTCTATACAGCAGTGTTTTTCAACCACTGTGCCGCGGCAGACTAGTGTGCCGTGAGATACAGTCTGGTGTGCCGTGGGAGATTATGTCATTTCACCTATTTGGGTAAAAAATATTTTTTGCAAACCAGTACCGCAATTTTCAGAGTATAAGTCGCACCGGAGTATAAGTCGCACCGGCCGAAAATGCATAATAAAAAAACATATATAAGTCGCACTGGAGTATAAGTCGCATTTTTGGGGGAAATTTATTTGATATAACCCAACACCAAGAATAGACATTTGAAAGGCAATTTAAATAAATAAAGAATAGTGAACAACAGGCTGAATAAGTGTACGTTATATGACGCATAAATAACCAACTGAGAACGTGCCTGGTGTGTTAACGTAACATATTATGGTAAGAGTCATTCAAATAACTATAACATATAGAACATGCTATACGTTTACCAAACAATCTGTCACTCCTAATCGCTAAATCCCATGAAATCTTATACTTCTAGTCTCTTACGTGAATGAGATAAATAATATTATTTGATATTTTACGGTAATGTGTTAATAATTTCACACATAAGTCGCTCCTGAGTATAAATCGCACCCCCGGCCAAACTATGAAAAAACTGTGACTTATAGTCCGAAAAATACGGTAATTCTAGTCTGCAAAATATGTGTTGTTGTTGAGTGTCGGTGCTGTCTAGAGCTCGGTAGAGTAACCGTGTAATACTCTTCCATATCAGTAGGTGGCAGCCGGTAGCTAATTGCTCTGTAGATGTCGGAAACAGCGGGAGGCAGTGTGCAGGTAACAAGGTGTCTGATGCTTAAACCAAAAATAAATAAAAGGTGAGTGCCCCTAAGAAAAGGCATTGAAGCTTAGGGAAGGCTATGCAGAACGAAACTAAAACTGAACTGGCTACAAAGTAAACCAAAAACAGAATGCTGGATGACAGCAAAGACTTACTGTGGAGCAAAGAGGGCATCCACGAATCAACAATGTCCCCACAAAAAACGATAAAAACAACTGAAATATTCTTGATAGCTAAAACAAAGTAGATGCGGGAAATATCGCTCAAAGGAAGACATGAAACTGCTACAGGAAAATACCACCAAAATAGGAGCGCAAGACAAGAACTAAAACACTACACACAGGAAAACAGCAAAAAACTCCAAATAAGTCATGATGTGATGTGACAGGTGGTGACAGTACACCCACTTTGAGACAAGAGCTATAGTGATGCATGGTTGGTTATGGTTTAAATTCATATCCAACAATTGCGACAACTTTTTACTGTCAACTGAGTTTAGTTTTTTAATGATTTCTGCTGGTGGTGTGCCTTCGGATTTTTTCAATGCAAAAAATGTGCCTTGGCTCAAAAAAGGTTGAAAAACACTGCTATAAAGCGCTGCTCATGGGTGCAGCCACTTCTTTCTATATGCTGCATTAAAAGACACTAAGTGGAGGAGCGCCGTACCCTTGCAGGCCTTCCTGTGCGTGATGGCCTTGGACAGGTCTCGGTAGTAGCCCTCTTTGCAGTAGTGACAATGGCGGCCGGCCGTGTTGTGGCGGCAGTTGAGGCAGACGCCGCCGCTCTTCCTCCCCGACAGCTTGTACAGCTCCATGTTGAAGCGGCAGCGACGGGCGTGCAGGTTGCAGTTGCAGGCTGCAGGGCGAAAAGGTGCGGGGGAATAATTCAGATTAGTGACACAGCGTGTACAAACTCGCACTACAAATGATTCAAATGGATTCCCCTCAAAACACACCAGCAATTTTCCTGTAACCAGAAACTTTAAATGCATGTTGTTTGGTCAGGGATGCAAAATAAATGACTTAAAAGAGCAGTTTTACTTCCTCTGCCATCCTGGAGAATCACCCTTGATGGCTTTTTTTTTTGCTCGTGCATTGCAGTGTGCAGCTGTGAAAAGTAATGTTGTGTTTGCACAGTTTATTTAGCACCTCAGAAGGCTCGTTTTCTAGGGGTGTTCTGATCAGGGTTTAATGCTGCTAATTCCGATAATCTTAAATTGATTAATCTACCGATTATTTGTTCGATTCCATTTTTTTATTGTCTGTTTTTAGTGTAGTAGTAAAACCTATTATTCAAATGAATTCCCTCAAAACACATCAGCAACTTTCTTGTATGTAGAACCTTTAAATGCATGTTGTTTGGTCAGGGATACCAGAATTAATTACTTAAACGAGCAGTTTTACTTCCTCTGCCATCCTGGATAATCGATTAATCTACCGATTTTTTTGTTCAATTCCATTCTTTTTGTGTGTCTGTTTTTGAGTGTAGTGGTACAAGAAATTATTTAAATGAATTCCCCCGAAATACACTAACAATTTTCTTGCATGTAGAACATTTAAATGCATGTTGTTTGGTCAGGGATACAAAATAAATGACTTAAAAGAGCAGTTTTACTTCCTCTGCCAACCTGGAGAATCACCCTTGATGCCTTTTTAAGTTTTCGTGCGTTGCAGTGTGCTGCTGTGAAAAGTAATTCTGTGTTTATTTAGCAGCTCAAAACGCTCGTTTTCTAGGGGTGTTCTGATCAGGGTTTAATGCTGCTAATTCCGATAATCGTGAATTGATCAATCTACCGATTATTTGTTCGATTCCATTTTTTTAATGTCTGTTTTTTAGTGTAGTGGTATAAACAAGTATTCAAATGAATTCCCCCAAAACACACCAGCAATTTTCCTGTCACCAGAAACTTTAAATGCATGTTGTTTGGTCAGGGATGCAAAACAAATGACTTAAAAGAGCAGTTTTACTTCCTCTGCCATCCTGGAGAATCACCCTTGATGCCGTTTTTGCTCGTGCATTGCAGTGTGCAGCTGTGAAAAGTAATTTTGTGTTTGCACTAGTGTTGTCCCGATACCAATATTTTGGTACCGGTACCAAAATGTATTTTGATACTTTTCGATACTTTTCTAAATAAAGGGGACCACAAAAAATGGCATTATTGGCTTTATTTTAACAAAAAATCTTAGGGTACATTAAACGTATGTTTCTTATTGCAAGTTTGTCCTTAAATAAAATAGTGAACATACAAGACAACTTGTCTTTTATTAGTAAGTAAACAAACAAAGGCTCCTAATTTAGCTGCTGACATATGCAGTAACATATTGTGTCATTTTCCATTCTATTATTTTGTCAACATCATTAAGGACAAGTGGTAGAAAATGAATTATTAATCTACTTGTGTCATGTCTGTTGATCGTGTTTCCGTTTGGGTTTTGTACACTCAGTTCCTGCTTTTCACTCCCTTGTTTTGTCACCATAGCAACCATTAGTTTCACCTGTTTCACGTTTTGAGTCACGCACCTGTTTTCACTGATCATGTCACTGCTATTTAAACCTGTCTGTTTCTCTTGATCGTCCTGGTGACATTATCCTATCATACCATGCTACTTCTGATATCCTTACTACCTCCGCTACCCCTGTTACTCTGATGATCTTTCCATGCTCTGTACATGCGCTTTTCTTGCCACAGTAAGTCTTGCTTATGTCATGCGATACCACAGTTCATGCTGCTCCTTTTCATAGTTAAAGCTTTTGGTTATTCATGTCCATAGCTTTTGCCCAAGTGCTAGTTTTTTGCTTTCATTAGCCAAGTTTGTACCTCCGCCTTGTGCGCGCTTTTTGTTCACTCTTTTTGTTAGAATTAAATCATGTCCTTACATTCACGCCTTGCCCGCTCCAAATTTCCTTTGCCTTCCGGGAAAACAAAACAACCCATAGGCCACGTTATGACAACTTGTTCATTTACTGTTAATATCTGCTTACTTTCTCTTTTAACATGTTCTATCTACACTTCTGTTAAAGTGTAATAATCACTTATTCTTCTGTTGTTTGATACTTTACATTAGTTTTGGATGATACCACAAATTTGGGTATCAGTCCGATACCAAGTCGTTACAGGATCATACATTGGTCATATTCAAAGTCCTCATGTGTCCAGG
>NC_084748.1:33140884-33198384 GCF_033978785.1 Entelurus aequoreus
CCAAATTTCATGCTTTTATCACAAAATGCACGATCGTTCTGGTTACCAGCTCCACTATGTATACATATGTTTTTTTTTTTATTTGCCTTTATTAAATTTGACTGAATTTTTAATATTACATTTTTTCTTTGTCTTCTCCCATTTTTATCCCCACAATTCCCCACTCTATTTTCTTTTTTATTCTTCTTTCTTCCCCTACTGCTCCGGTCCGGCTGTGCCAAACAATAAATATATCCAAACATTTAATAAAACACAAATACAAATAATGCAACAAGATCCCACACCTCTCTGGCTGGACAGAACAGATTTAAGATAAAAAATAATAATGATTTTTTTTTTAATCGTTTTTTTCACGACATCCCACGGCCATTGTGGAAGTCGCTTCCTAGCAGTTCCACTGTTACACACGCCACAGGAGCCAGGCGTGCAGTTTTTAACAGAGTTTTAATGTTCATCAATTTAATCAAATGTTTTTCAGCAGGTCGTGACTTTTCAGTCACTCCAAATCCTCCTTCTCTACTGTTCCCGGCCGCTACTGTTAAAGACAACAGGTGATTAGATAACTCGTACCACCTGGGAGACCTAATCACCTGTTCAGCTGTGTCTCGCCGTCGGCACTGCCACGCCCCCGTCAGATGGTGCTCTGTCCTCAGCAGCATGGACAGAGGCGGTGACCTCCGCTTCTGCAGGCAGCGCTGGCCACACCTCCCTCCACAGCCATGTTTTACGACCAATCTTGTGCTAATTTTACACACATAAACTTCTCAGTCTGCTTAAAGTGTTTCACAAATTTGGTGGTGATTTAGCAAAACACCCCACGGTTGGTTGTGAAATTCTTGGTTGATTAGACTTTTTTTCCCAACATATATATTTTTGATTTCCCCCGCAATTTTTCCGCAAAGTTAAAGTTAAAGTACCAATGATTGTCACACACACACTAGGTGTAGTGAAATTTGTCCTCTGCATTTGACCCATCCCCTTGTTCACCCCCTGGGAGGTGAGGGGAGCAGTGAGCAGCAGCGGTGGCCCTGCCTGGGAATCATTTTTGGTGATTTAACCCCCAATTCCAACCCTTGATGCTGAATGCCAAGCAGGGAGGTAATGGGTCCCATTTTTATAGTCTTTTGTATGACTCGGCCGGGGTTTGAACTCACAACCTACCGATCTCAGGGCGGACACTCTAACCACTAGGCCACTGAGTAGGTTCAAATCTACATATTTACAAATTTACATGTCTTTAGATGCACATAAACATTGATCCAAGGTTCATAAATGGCAGTGGCATGGCCACCAGTTCTGCACCTTGCAGGTATAAAATAAAAACATGAATACATAATGATTAATATGCTCATGGTAGCATTTAAGATAGCTAGCGATTAGCGGGGTAAGCTGCCAGCTAACGATTAGGGCGCCAGTTGCTAGGTAATTATTAACAGTACTCTGTATTATCTGAATATCTTACTACTGCACAATAAAAAGATAACCTTAAGACCAGTTTAATTCAGAACACAATAACAATGTCACACAGGGTATAAAAGTAGGGGGGGTCCCCGCTCTATCTCTTCGTCAGTCGGAGACCCCTGGATTAGACTTTTATTCAACAAGTCCTCCCAGGAATTTGCAATGTCGTGATGGCGCCAAAATTCTACTAATTCCTGCGAATTACCGTACGCACAGCTTCGCAACTATGTCCATCGCCCGCAACTTCCCCGCACATTTTTGCCAATCAGTGTAATTTTCATCAAACCAACAGTCCACTCAAAACGTATGTTTAGTTCTTGTGTTGACGATGACGTGTCACAATATATCAACTATTTTGTTGCTCAAACAGCACAATTGTCGTCCTCACGTGTAGCTCAGACCTACTTCCTGTGACCGTCTGCAGTGCAAAGCCTTCTGGGTAATGTAGTATGTAAATATTTACTTCCAAATGTACATGTATTTACTATTTACTAGAGATGTCCGATAATGGCTTTTTTGCCGATATCCGATATTCCGACATTGTCCAACTCTTAATTACCGATACCGATATATACAGTTGTGGAATTAACACATTATTATGCCTAATTTTGTTGCGATGCCCCGCTGGATGCATTAAACAATGTAACAAGGTTTTCCAAAATAAATCAACTCAAGTTATGGAAAAAAATGCCAACATGGCACTGCCATATTTATTATTGAAGTCACAAAGTGCATTCTTTTTTTTTTTAACATGCCTCAAAACAGCAGCTTGGAATTTGGGACATGCTCTCCCTGAGAGAGCATGAGGAGGTTGAGGTGGGCGGGGTTGGGGGGTGGGGGGATAGGGGGTAGCGGGGGTGTATATTGTAGCGTCCCGGAAGAGTTAGTGCTGCAAGGGGTTCTGGGTATTTGTTCTGTTGTGTTTATGTTGTGTTACGGTCCCGAAATGTGTTTGTCATTCTTGTTTGGTGTGGGTTCACAGTGTGGCGCATATTTGTACCAGTGTTAAAGTTGTTTATACGGCCACCCTCAGTGTGACCTGTATGGCTGTTGACCAAGTATGCATTGCATTCACTTGTGTGTGTGAAAAGCTGTAGATATTATGTGATTGGACCAACACGCAAAGGCAGTGCCTTTAAGGTTTATTGGCAATCTGTACTTCTCCCTACGTCCGTGTACACAGCGACGTTTTAAAAAGTCATACATTTTACTTTTTGAAACTGATACCGATAATTTCCGATATTACATTTAAAGCATTTATCGGCCTGCCGATATTATCGGACATCTCTACTATTTACCACTTGTTTATCCAATGAAAGGAAATTAAGAATACTTTTAATTTGCAATGCTTTGCAAAGAGGCCACAGACAGAGATGTTGAAGTGTGATGATAATCTCTCGTCGTCGCTCCCTTTTTTACAATAAAATATTGCTTTAGATCGCTCTCAACAGCTCACAGCTGCTCTTAACATGCGAGGGTGAATGTGTTGAAACATTATTGAATGTTTAACACTTTCCGAGGTGTAAAACATAAACAGAGCAGACAGCGGACTATAAGGTTTTTAGTGGTGTTTTTTTCTGGAATTATTAATTGTGTGAATGCTCCAAAGCATTCACACAAATTGTTTTCTATACCCAAAATTCATCTATTTGTTATTATTCATATTTATTATTTTGGCGCGCTCTACCTTCCACATTTCCAACTTTAAACTGTTCAGCCTATTCAGGAATCGCAGGCTTTCCCTCGACAAATTCCCAAAATTCCCAGATTTCCCGGTTTTCCGGGACGTTTTTCCCATTTAAAATGTATTGGCCATTTTTCCAACTTCCGCCATTTCCACATTGTTCATACCATTCCACCTTCAACACATTCCACCATTCTGGAAATTCAAACTACCTTTTTTCCAAGTTCAAACAAATTCCAGGATTTTCCAGAATTCCTGGTTTTCCAAAGCCCTATTCCCACCCTTTTTTCTGACGACTACTCCTTCTACATTTTTCAACCCACTTCAACCGTTCTACCATCAAAACATTCCTCTTAATTAGGAAAAAAAACAAATTTGTTTTTTGAACTGGAAAAATTCCCGGTTTTCCCGAAATTCCAGGAATTCTGTAATACCCTTTCTCAATTCAACATGTTACTGCTTCAACATTTCTCGACCGATTTGAAAAATGTAAACACCAACCATTTCAACTCATTCAGACCATGCAAGTTTTTTTCAGCATTTTCAAAAAAAATCCCGCTTTTCCCGAAATTCCCAAATTTTGGGGAAATTCCCAATACAATCAATGGGACATTCTTCCAAGTTCCACAATTCCCACATTTTTCATCTGATTCACACCGTTCCAACTTCAAAATATTCAGCCTGTTTAGGAATTGTGTGCTTACTTCAACAATTCTAAAATAGATTCCAGGATTTCCCATAATTAATTTTTTTGTTTCATTATCCCCATTCAAAATGAATTGGCCATTTTTCAAACTTCCATAATTCCCACATTCTTCAACCGATTCAAACCATTCCAACTTCAACATATTCCACTCACCTTAGACATTCAAACTAACACTTTCCCAAGTTCCAAACCAAATTCCGGTTTTCCTGGAAATTCTAACTCTTCAACATTCAAACCATTCCAACATTCAAACTATTCTTACATTCATACTACATTCTATCAGCATTTCAGTTCAACTTTAGCGTTGGAGCATTCACACGCAATTCCTTCAGGAATTGCTTCATCTAGTAATAATAATTATTTTTACTTCCATCTTGTGTCTACTTTTACATCTGTGTGATGTAACGAGTACAACGTCAATACAGTATTTGTTTTTCACATTTTTGTGGAAATCCTGCGCTTTTTGAAGTAAAGGTTACAAGGAACACATCAAAAAAATCACAAGTCGACTCAATGTTTTTAAAAAACAAAAAGCCTAAAAAAAAATGTGCAACTTTTGTCGCAACTTTCTTAAAAAAGCTGCCGCAAATTTAGGCATTTCAGCCCGCGAGAATCACAGAAAAAAGCCTGATTAACAGCGTCACCATACAGTGTATTTGTAAGAAAAATAATGGCAAAGGCAACACAATAAGTGTGCATATTTCGACAAATGTTCACCCTTTTGTGTGCAGCGGTCTAGCAGTAAAAGAGTGCGCTCTCACGTCAAAATAAATAGTCATATGAAAAAAAACCATCTTATTAAGCCTTGTAATAGACCGTATTTTTCGGACTATAAGGCGCACTTAAAATTATTTAATTTTCTCAAAGATCGACAGTGTGTCTTATAACCCGTTGCGCCTAATGTAAGAATTAATTCTGGTTGTGCTCACTGACCTCAAAGGAAATTAATTTGGTACATTGTGTAATAAGTGTGACCAGTAGATGGCGGTCACACAAAAGAGATACCTGTGGACAGCAGGTTGATGCCTCTTCAATAAACGGCGCTAGCAAGAACATGTATTCTCAATTTTTCATTGGAAAATATAAAATATTATACACTGCACTCAAAAATCTGTCAAAATGTTTTGGTCTAAATTTGGTAAGCTACTAAGCCGCACCGCTTGATGGAACGCGGAGTATTACGGCTACCATAGTCAGACGTACTGCGCTTTAACATACAGGTATTATTATGGTGTGTATTCTCAGTTCCATTTCGAAAGTAATGGAGAAAATAGTTTATGAACAGGTCGATAGTTACCTTGCCACTAATAAAGTCATGTACAAATTCCAATCCGGCTACAGAACTAACCACTCCACTGACACATGTCTTCTCTATCTGACCGACCACATCAACCATGAGGTGGACGCGGGCAAATACTGCGGCATGGTCATGCTGGACCTTCAGAAGGCCTTTGACACCGTTAACCACGCTATACTGTTGGATAAGCTCAGAGCAATCGGATTTAACAAAACCTCATGGAGCTGGATGCAATCTTACTTGGAGGGGAGGGAGCAGGTGGTAGAGGTGAACGGCACCGTGTCCCCCCCCCCCCTCTCGGTGAGCTGTGGAGTCCCCCAAGGCAGTATATCGGGACCTTTACTGTTCCTAATATACATAAACGACATGTCATCAGCATGCTACTGTGAATTGTTTTTGTTTGCGGATGACTCTGCCCTGCTGGTATCCGGCAAGGACAAGTCACAGGTGGAGAAAATCCTCAGTGCTGAGCTCTGTAGAACTTGCACCTGGCTCGCTGACAACAAGCTATCCATCCACTTGGGTAAAACAGAATCCATCCTGTTTGGGTCCCACATCAACCTTAAGAAAGTCAATCACTTCACCATAAAAGTGGGTGACATTGTTATCACCAGGAAAGATGAGGTCACCTACCTAGGTTCCATTCTGGAGGCTAACCTTTCCTGTGATAAAATGGCAACCAAGGTAATCAGAAAGGTTAACCAACGAGCGAGATTTCTCTACAGAATCTCCTCTCTGGTCAACAAAAGCACCATGAGGATTCTGGCGGGAACTCTCGTTCAACCCTTTTTCGATTACGCATGCACCTCCTGGTACCCTAGCACCTCCAAAACCCTCAAATCTAAACTCCAAACATCTCAGAACAAGCTAGTCAGGTTACTTCTAGACCTCCACCCCAGATCCCACCTCACTCCTACCCACTTCTCTAAAGTGGGCTGGCTCAACGTGGAGGACAGAGTTAAACAACTTGCACTGAGCCTAGTCTATAAAATCCGCTACACCTCCCTGATACCGAAGTACATGTCAAACTACTTCCTTAACGTAAATGACCGCCATAACCACAACACCAGGGGGAGCTCCACTAACCACGTTAAACCCAGATTCCGAACTAACAAAGGTCTTAACTCATTCTCTTTCTATGCCACATCAATGTGGAATGCGCTCCCAACAGGTATAAAAGAAAGGGCATCTCTATCCTCCTTCAAAACCGCAATAAAAGTTCACCTCCAGGCAGCTACAACCCTAAACTAACACCTTCCCCGGATTGCTAATAATCAAATGTAAACAATCAAATGCAGATACTTTTTCTTATGCCTTCTGATCTCTGTCTCTCTCTGACTCTCTCTATGTCCACTACTTGCTGTCCATATCCTACCCCCCCCCTCCACACCCCTGATTGTAAATAATGTAAATAATTCAATGTGATTATCTTGTGTGATGACTGTATTATGATGATAGTATATATGATAGTATATATCTGTATCATGAATCAATTTAAGTGGACCCCGACTTAAACAAGTTGAAAAACTTATTCGGGTGTTACCATTTAGTGGTCAATTGTACGGAATATGTACTTCACTGTGCAACCTACTAATAAAAGTCTCAATCAATCAATCAAAGTGTGTATAAGGACCCCACACTGCAAAAACTGAAATCTAAGTAAGATTAAATATCTAAATAAGGGTGATATTTGCTTATTTTCTCATCTGATAAGATAATTCTTCTCACTAAGCAGATTTTATGTTAGAGTGTTTTACTTGTTTTAAGGATTTTGGTCCTAAATTATCTCAGTAAGATATTACAGCTTGTTGCTGAGATTTTATGACCTATATTGAATAAAACATGCTTGAAACTAGAATATCAACTGTTGCAAAGCTGTGTCATTAACACTCACAATTATAAAACTATTTTTTTAAAGTAATAATTTCTTACTTCAAGCATGAAAAAAAAATCATGATGCCGAGCGCATATAATTATGTCAAGATAATGGCACTAGCATTTACTTAATTTAAGAATATTTTTCAACATATTGAGCAAAAAGGTCTTTTTTTTTCTACCAAGAAAAGTGCACTTGTTATTAGTGAGAATATACTTATTTTAAGGTATTTTTGGGTTCATTGAGGTTAGCTAATTTTACTTGTTTTGGAAAGTCTTGACAAGCCGAATTTTCTTGTTCTTTTGGCAGATCATTTTGCTTAGTTCAAATAAAATACCCCTCATTTTTGTATTTTTTTTTTCTTGTTTTTGAAAACTGACTTTTTGCAGTGCAAAATGACATATTAGAGGACATATTATCTGGCGTTTTGTTATGCAATATTATGCAAAACCAACTTTTCTTACCTATTGGGCTCTGCATAAGACTTGTGTGCGCATCCTCCATTGTAGCTCAAACCGTAGTCAATAAAGCTCTTTTTTTAAATTATCCCCTTGTTGTGAGGCTCCACTGTTGCCATTTCTAACACAAAGTAGCGTACAGTTCTAACTTATATCTGTCAGTAGACTCGCTATGGAAGTGCTAAAAACTATAACAAAAGATGACGCTGTCGAAGTGGAGGCACGTAAATGAGACCACTCACAAAATGACGCATCCTTAAGAGACTGTCAGAAAGCGGCTTGAAGATGGTCTGTAAAACATAATCTATGCAACATTTTGACCAAAGAACCACCATTACATGTTCTGTAGACCAGTATTTTTAAACCTTTTTTGAGCCAGGGCACATTTTTTGCGTTGAAAAAATCCGGAGGCACACCACCAGCAGAAATCATAAACTCAGTTAACAGTAAAAAGTCGTTGTCGCAATTGTTGGATATGACTTTAAACCGTAACCAAGCATGCATCAATATAGCTCTTGTCTCAAAGTGGGTGTACTGTCACGGCCTGTCACATCACCCCCTGACTTATTTGGAGTTTTTTGCAGTTTTCCTGTGTGTAGTGTTTTAGTTCTTGTCTTGCGCTCCTATTTTGGTGGCTTTTTATCTTTTGTTGGTATTTTCCTGTAGCAGTTTCATGTCTTATATTTCCCGCATCTACTTTGTTTCAGCAATCAAGAATATTTCAGTTATTTTTATCCTCCTTTGTGGGGACATTGTTGATTGTCATGTCATGTTCGGATGTACTTTGTGGACGCTGTCTTTGCTCCGCAGTAAGTCTTTGCTGTCGTCCAGCATTCTGTTTTTGTTGACTTTGTAGCCAGTTCAGTTTTACTTTCGTTCTGCATAGCCTTCCCTAAGCTTCAATGCCTTTTCTTAGGGGCACTCGCCTTTTGTTTATTTTTGGTTTAAGCATAAGACACCTTTTTACCTGCATTTACAAAGCAATTAGCTACCGGCTGCCACCTACTGATATGGAAGAGTATTACACGGTTACTCTGCCGAGCTCTAGACACTCAACAACAACACATCATTTGCAGACTATAATTACTGGTTTGCAAAAAATGTTTTTAAATCCATCCATCCATCCATTTTCTACCGCTTATTCCCTTCGGGGTCGCGGGGGGCGCTGGAGCCTATCTCAGCTACAATCGGGCGGAAGGCGGGGTACACCCTGGACAAGTCGCCACCTCATCGCAGGGCCAACACAGATAGACAGACAACATTCACACTCACATTCACACACTAGGGCCAATTTAGTGTTGCCAATCAACCTATCTCCAGGTGCATGTCTTTGGAGGTGGGAGGAAGCCGGAGTACCCGGAGGGAACCCACGCAGTCACGGGGAGAACATGCAAACTCCACACAGAAAGATCCCGAGGCCGGGATTGAACTCACAACTACTCAGGACCTTCGTATTGTGAGGCAGACGCACTAACCCCTCTGCCACCGTGCTGCCTGTTTTTAAATCCAAATATGTGAAATTAGATAATCTCCCACGGCACACCAGACTGTATCTCACGGCACACTAGTGTGCTGCGGCACAGTGGTTGAAAACACTGATGTAGACCACAAGGAAGTGTTCATAATATATGACCCCTTTTTTGGTGCACCTTATAATCCGGTGCGCCTTTTATATGAAAATAGACCTGCATAGACCCACTCATCAGCAGTGTGCCTTATAATATGGTATGTAAACTAAATGACATTGATGCAGCCCACAAAAAAAACCTTCAGATTTTTTTTTTTTAATTTTCAGATTTTTTTTGGGATTTTTTAAAACTGTGTTATTTTAGACTTTATTTACCACAATAAAAGTCTTGAATAGTTCAGTGTTGCTCCTCCAGCATGTCATTACCATCCAGCCTTTAGAAGCCTACTAAGGGAATTAGCTGGATAAAGGTTTCAACATCTCCCTGAACATGATCTGTAACTAATTCAAAAGACAGCAAAAGAAACAACAACCAACAAAAAAAGAAAAGAAAAACTGGGCCATTTCCACCTCCTCAGTGCCGAATTTTTACCGGAAACTGATATGTTTATCGGGTGTTTTTATACACGTTTCCCGGGAAAGTTGGCTAATGAGCGTCGTTCCCAGCCTCTATCGAGTGACCTCAGCCTCTGTGCGGCGCACAGGCGGCCTTCCCTTCTGGTAATTAGAGGCACATTCAAGCCGCGGAGCCAGAGGTTGAGGTTAAGCTCATCACAGTCACAATAAGACCGCTAATTTAGGGACGTTGGTCGTGGTCCCAAATTGCTTTAAAGTGACAAACTGACACTTTCACTCCACATCCACAGGTTGGCTTCTGGTCCACACCAAAACATGGCAACCAACACGCAAGTTGTTTACTTTTGCATAATAAGAAAAAGACAGCATCAGCAGGGAAAGAGTATATTCAGTGATCTAGGGCAGTGTTTTTCAACCTTTTTTGAGCCAAGGCACATTTTTTTCATTGAAAAAATCCGGCAGAAAATGTTCAAAATGAAACTCAATAGGCCAGGGGTGTCCAAAGTGCGGCCCGTGGGCCATTTGTGGCCCGCAGGTCATTTTTTAACGGCCCCACGGCACATTTTAAAAATACGATTGAAAAAAATTAAAAACATGATAAGTGGTATAAAAGAGCAAACAGGTGAAATGTAACAAGAAAATGTTGCAATGTTTACTATAATAACACAAAGCTGCCATGCAGGCTGTTTCTTTCTTTAAAAAATAATAATGAATCAAAATCAATGTCATTATGAATTATTGACCTATTCAAGGCTCCAATTACGTCACATTTGAGATATTTTTGGGGAAAATAATGCATATTTTGTGTTTGCCATATAAAAAACTGAGCTGTTTTTTTTAAAGGGCCTAAAACGAACAAACGAAAAACATAAACAACAATAAAACGTATAATTGACGGATAGATCTGAAGTTGATCTCGAGATTATTGTGTTAAAAGTAAACAGTAAAAAAAAAAATAGAATGTATTTTTTAACACTATAATTATTTGGATCCCCAATCATTTTAGTGTGATTTGTTTTTAAGTGTCATTGCTCAAAAAATAATAATGAATTAAAATCAATGTTGTTATGAGTTATTTACCTTTTTAAGGCTCCAATTATTATATAATCTCAAATATTCCACTTAAAAATTTTATTGTGTGGAAATATTGCATATTTTGTATTTTTTCCATAAAAAAACAGGGTTTTCTTTGACAACAAGAGCATACAACTTAAATCTTTAAAACCGTTATATTGACAGATAGACCTAATGTTGATCTAGAGATTTAAAACTTGAATAATAAGAAAAATAATAATACTGAATAATGACACATTTTTTATATTTTTTTGACCAAAACCCTTTGGGGTTCGGGATCAAGCCTGAGTGGAGGCCTAAATGTATATTTTTTTTATACATATATTGTACTGGTTTTTAAAATAAAAAATATCAAAATGGCCCCCGCTTGCTTTGATTTTTCATTTTTCAGCCCTCAGTGGAAAAAGTTTGGACATCCCTGCAATAGGCTATATTGACATTATAAAGTCGTTCTCATCAAATACCTGACCTGATTGTTAGATATGACTTCAAACCATAACCATCCATGCATCAATAATTATCTTGTCTCAAAGCAATTATCTACCTGCTGCCACCTACTGATATGGAGGAGTATTACATGGTTACTCTGCTGATCTCTAGACAGCACCGACACTTGACAACATCGCATTATTTGCGCATTATAATTATTGGTTTGCAAAAAATATTTTTCAGAACAATTAGATGAAATTGCATCATTTCGCACGGCACACCAGACAATATCTCACGGTACACTAGTGTGCCGCGGCACAGTGGTTGAAAAACACTGCGTCTAACCAACACATTTTACACAGAAATAAGGCTATTTTCAGGAAGACGTACGTCATGCCTGCATATTAGAGATGTCCGATAATATCGGCCGATAAATGCTTTAAAATGTAATATCCGAAATTATCGGTATCGGTTTCAAAAAGTAAAATTTATGACTTTTTAAAACGCCGCTGTGTACACGGACGTAGGGAGAAGTACAGAGCGCCAATAAACCTTGAAGGCACTGCCTTTGCGTGCCGGCCCAGTCACATAATATCTACGGCTTTTCACACACACAAGTGAATGCAAGGCATACTTGGTCAACAGCCATACAGGTCACACAGAGGGTGGCCGTATAAACAACTTTAACACTGTTACAAATATGCGCCACACTGTGAACCCACACCAAACAAGAATGACAAACACATTTCGGGACCGTAACACAACATAAACACAACAGAACAAATACCCAGAACCCCTTGCAGCACTAACTCTTCCGGGACGCTACGGGAATATACACCCCCCGCTACCCCCTAGCCCCCCCCCCCACCTCAACCTCCTCATGCTCTCTCAGGGAGAGCATGTCCCAAATTCCAAGCTGCTGTTTTGAGGCATGTTAAAAAAATAATGCACTTTGTGACTTCAATAATAAATATGGCAGTGCCATGTTGGCATTCTTTTCCATAAATTGAGTTGATTTATTTTGGAAAACCTTGTTACATTGTTTAATGCATCCAGCGGGGCATCACAACAAAATTAGGCATAATAATGTGTTAATTCCACGACTGTATATATCGGTATCGGTTGATATCGGAATCGATAACTAAGAGTTGGACAATACCGGAATATATATATATAATGGGGGACGGCGTGGCGAAGTTGGGAGAGTGGCCGTGCCAGAAATCTGAGGGTTACTGGTTCAATCCCCCCCTTCTACCATCCTAGTCATGTCCTTTGTGTCCTTGAGCAAGACACTTCACCCTTGCTCCTGATGGGACTGGTTAGCGCCGTGCATGGCAGCTCCCGCCATCAGTGTGTGAATGTGTGTGTGTGAATGGTTGAATGTGGAAAATAGTGTCAAAGCGCTTTGAGTTCCTTAAAAAGGTAGAAAAACGCTATACAAGTACGACCCATTTACCATTTACCATCCGATATCGGCAAAAAAGCCATTATCGGACATCTCTACGTGTTATAAATGTGATCAAAAATGTATTCAATTAATTGTCTTGACAATTTTAAGTTTGAATATTATTGGTATTGCCAATAATATATGTTACTACTTGGTATTGGATCGATACCCGCATTTGTAGTATCACCCAAAACGTATGTCAAGTGTCCAAACAACAGAAGAATAAGTGCTTATTACATTTTAACATAAGTGTAAATATAAACATGTTACAACAGAAAGTAACCAGATATTAATAATAAGGTTGGGAATTTTTGGGCGCCACATGATTCGATTCGGTTCTTAAGGGTAACGATTCGATTCAGAATCGATTCTCGATTCAAAATCACCACCTTTTTTTTAATAACACTGGGTGCCAGTTCTATGATTAACCACATTTATCCATAAAATAGCTAAACAGCTCTGATTAAGGGCGCCACCGTCAACTGGTTCCGGTCGTACCTAACCGACAGGAGTTTTTGTGTAAAAATAGACAGTTTTATGTCTTCCACAGCTCCTTTACCACATGGGGTTCCCCAGGGCTCAATCCTTGCCCCAATCTTATTTGCGCTTTACCTTCTCCCCCTTGGTTCTATTTTTAGGAAGTACGATATTGCATTTCATTTTTATGCCGATGATTGCCAGATTTATTTTCCCATGGCACAAAATAACACGGTTCAACGTCTTATTGACTGTCTGCACGACATCAAAGCCTGGCTTTCAGCTAACTTCCTGAGCCTAAATGAAGACAAAACAGAAGTTATGTTGTTCGGTCCAAGTCGCTCCCCCTCCCCCAACGTTGACCTCGGCACTCTGACCCCGTATCTCAGCGACTGTGTCACAAACCTGGGGGTAAAGTTCGACTCAGATTTTAAATTCGAAAAACAAATCAGCAGCGTCGTTCAAAAAAGCTTTTATCAATTACGCCAAATAGCAAAAGTGAAACCGCTTCTATCAGGACATGATCTCAAGAAATTAATCCACGCCTTTATCTCGACTCGTTTAGACTACTGCAATGCCCTGTATGTAAGCGTTAGCCAGGCCTCCCTCGCCCGCCTGCAGCTCGTGCAGAACTCTGCTGCTCGTCTGCTAACACAGACCCGCAGACGTGAGCACATCACCCCTATATTAGCGTCCCTTCACTGGCTCCCTGTGCGTTACAGAATCAACTTTAAACTCCCTTTATTTGTTTTTAAATGTCTAAACAACCTCACGCCAAATAGCTCTCCGACATCCTTCAGCCTTACTGCCCCACCCGATCCCTAAGATCAGCCGATCAGCTGCTGCTGACGGTCCCTGACACAAGGCTGAAGCTTAGAGGTGACAGAGCTTTCGCTGCTGCTGCTCCCAAGCTCTGGAACGACCTATCTCTGAGTGTTAGACAAGCCTCCTCTCTTCCTGTTTTTAAATCTCTCTTAAAAACATACTTTTATTCCATGGCTTTTAACACTGAGTGATATCCATCCTGCAATGGCGCCCCATAATACACCTGCTGTGAACCTGTTTTTATGTTTTTATATTTTATTTATTTATTTTTTATCATGTTCTGTTTGTGTTGTGTTGTGTTTGCTCGGTTCTCGTATTATCTTTTAACCTGCCCATTGTACAGCACTTTGGCTGCCCCTGTGGTAAATTTTAAATGTGTTTTATAAATAAAGTTGATTTGATCTGATAAAGTTCCATAACACTTAAAAGAAAACTGGTTTTCCATCCATCCATCCATTTTATACCGCTTGTCCCTTTTTGGGGTCGCGGGTGGTGCTGGAGCCTATCTCAGCTGCATTCGGGCGGAAGGCGGGGTACACCCTGGACAAGTCGCCACCTCATTTTGTTTAATAAAATTCTACCCAAACATCGAATACAATCAAATACAAATAAGGCACTAAAAGAAGTATCCAACACTAAGTAAATCTCTACAGCAGATATTGGCATCTACGTACATCAACAATATGAATTAAGTGGCTGGACAGGACAGACTTTAAAAAAATATATGTAATCGATTTTTTGGGAATAAATAAAAAATCGTTACAATTAAGAGTCGCAATTCATACGGAAATCTTTTTTCGACACCCCTACTTAACAAGTAGATTAATAATAGTTTTGACCACAGGAAATGACGCGATATGTTACCGCATACGTCAATAAGGAGCCTTTGTAACATGTTTGAAATCGTTCTATATGCAAAATAATATATCGTGCACTTTATATCTCCATATAGATTTTAGGGCCATACCGCCCATCATTAATTGTAATCATTATGCATTACACTGTATTATAATGAATACATGCTTTTTAAAATAAATCATCTCTTTTTTACTGACCTCTTAAATACTGTATATATATTTTAAATGACAGCAAAAAACAAATGATGACTAATTTATCTTTTCTAGTTACTGTTTGAAGTTGCATTCAGGGTCTTAAATGTGTTGGAATGTATCTTGACTAAAAGGAGGGAGTCCTGGACGACGTATTGAGACACGAGATGAGAATAGCCCATTGCAGAGATTATATCCGGTTAATTTCATTCCTTTTATTGCCTCCAATTAGCTGTTGCACTCCATGTCCTCCCGTGTGAGCTCTCGTCTTGTTCTCCAACGAGCCCAATAAGACGCTCAACAAAAGGACGCAGTTTAAAGACGGTGAAAATGAAAGAAAAAGTACAAGTTTGGACAGAAATCCGCGCTGACTTGAAGGAACTTGAATGCCACAGTGTAATAAAAATAAAATATAATCTGAAAAGATTTATATATTTACACACAATAAACAGTGTTTTGGTGTAGTATGTCTTAGTAGAAAAATATAAACTTTTTATTTGATAATAATAAAACAATTAAAAAAATAGATAAAGAATTCAATAAAAAATAGATCAACAAATAAAGTGCGAGAGTCATCAACATAAATCTATTATTGAAATATAATTTGAAATATATATATATATATATATATATATATATACAATAAACAGTGTTTTAGTGCAGTATGTCCAAGTGGAAAAATAGCAACCTTTTTTTTGATAATAATAAATAAATAAATAAAGAATTAAATACAAAAAATATTAATACATTAAGTGCCAGAGTCATCAACATAAATCTATTATTCATAATTAAACACCCTTATTTTGTATTAGATTCAGGAAAAAAAAACAATAGAATAACAAAAAACCAAAAACAAATCCAGCTCAGTCTGTCCATGGGTGATAAAACACAGTCTGGTGATTAGGTTCATGCCAGATTGAGATGAATGTTGAGTACCAGCTTTAGAGTAGAATAAAAGCTCATTATTTATCCGTCATAATGACAGTTCCTAATTAGTTTGCATTGTTACACTGGGATTTGTCAAAACGAAGAAATGCATAATTACAAAAATAATTACATATGTATTGAAAACATTGTTTACTCCGTCAAAATGAACAATAACAAATGTGACTTGTGCTGTTTTTAAAAATATGTGATTAAAATGTCCAGTATATGTTTAATCAAATTTAATTGATACATTAGCAGTTTGAGAAAAATGTTTTAGAAAATGCTGACAAATAAAAATAATAATAATTTTTGTGCCGTACATTTTGTAGCTTTTCCGAAAAGCCTTATTGTTTTTTGTTTTCATTAAGACATTTGTTTGTTTATTCGCATTCGTTTGAGTTGCATAGTTGTAGGCCTTCAATGATTAATCAATTCAATTAAATAAATTAAGTTACAAAAAAACGTACATTTATAAAATGTTGTTTCGATTAATCGTTTAATAAATTATTTTTTTTTAAAAAGATCAAATTCGGACCGCATGGAGTGCCCGGAATTTTAAATACGCGGACCTAACATGTTTAAGTACTATTTTAATGTCGATGATGTGCATGTATTCGACAAAAATAAAGGTTATGGCAGGGAGCAAAATAGTTAATTTGAAATATTTTTTATTGAAATACGCATTAAGGCTATAAAGTAGGTTTTATTCGATTACTCGGTTAATCGAACAACTGCTGCCCTACTCAGTTGCTTCATTTTTAACGCAACATTTAAGAGTCTACAAATGCATTTTAAATTGGCAATTGCCAATCTACAGCAAACAATTAGTGTGGTCTCACTATTTGGCAAACTACTTCCGACCTTATCTATATTGACAAAACAAAGCTGTATTGTCAGGTGTTATGCAAAGCATTATTTATGGATGATAGTGTAGGTTCTCTCCTACTTTCAGCAGATTATCTCATTAATAACCCATCTGATAATACCTCATAAAGTTATTTTGTCCTGCAATTAAATTAAATGTGTTTTAAATTAACAGTTGGTGCCACTTTACAGTAATGGTTAACACATTGCTCGTAAAAAGATTAATAATAATAAAGTCATAAACTATTTGTAAAAAAAACCAAACAAAATAAAAGGTCCATCCATCCATTTTCTACCGCTTGTCCCTTATGGGGTCGCGGGGCTGCTGGAACCTATCCCAGCTGCACATGTACGGAAGGCGGTTCCAGCACTCCCCGTGACCCCATAAGGGACAAGTGGTAGAAAATGGATGGATGGACCTGTTATTTTGTTAGTTTTTTTTTTTTACAAATATTTTATGACTTTATTATTATTAATCTTACAAGTTGCCACCTCATTGAAGCAAAATAACAGGTGTTAATGACAAAAATGTCTCAAAAAAATTGTGTGGGCTCAAAATTATTTATATACACTACCGTTCAAAAGTTTGGGGTCACATTGAAATGTCCTTATTTTTTAAGGAAAAGCACTGTACTTTTCAATGAAGATAACTTTAAACTAGTCTTAACTTTAAAGAAATACACTCTTTACATTGCTAATTTAGTAAATGACTATTCTAGCTGCAAATGTCTGGTTTTTGGTGCAATATCTACTAAGGTATATAGAGGCCCATTTCCAGCAACTATCACTCCAGTGTTCTAATGGTACAATGTGTTTGCTCATTGGCTCAGAAGGCTAATTGATGATTAGAAAACCCTTGTGCAATCATGTTCACGCATCTGAAAACAGTTTAGCTCGTTACAGAGGCTACACAACTGACCTTCCTTTGAGCAGATTGAGTTTCTGGAGCATCACAATTGTGGGGTCAATTGAATGCTCAAAATGGCCAGAAAAAGAGAACTTTCATCTGAAACTCGACAGTTTATTCTTGTTCTTAGAAATGAAGGCTATTCCACAAAATTGTTTGGGTGACCCCAAACTTTTGAACGGTAGTGTATATTTTTTTTTTTAATTGTTTAGAACTAAGTCCCTTATGAAAATATACAGTCATGTTGTACAGAAATTAAGTGAACATTGTTTATGTTATATATAATATATTGTACATATATTATGTAAATATTACGTATATATGTTATATTTTATATCGCTACATTTAGTCTATGTATACCTGCATTGTCCTTTCCATCCTTACACTTTCCATCATTGTAACTGAGCTACTGTGTGGAACAATTTCCCTTGTGGATCATTCAAGTTTGTCTAAGTCTAAGTCTAAGTTTAGTCTGTTTAAAAATGTAATCGTAATAACGTCATAAACTACTTGTAAATAATTAATAAACAATTCTAAGGGATACAAACATTTTCTGGTAATATTGCAGCCTTGCTCGTCGGGCGTGATGATATCATTTAAAAAAAATAAAATAGATTTTCTATATCTAATTCATTTATTTTATGTATTATCATGTTTGGCACAATCTCGGCACGTTTCACTGTTCTTAAGTGACTTTGTTTGTTAAGGCTTTATAAAGTGTTAATAACCTGTTTATAACCGCCCCTTATGAAGACACCCTGGTAATTACAAGGTACCTTATATATTTTTTTAACAGTATAATTGTTTTATTGTGACATTTATTAGAAACAAAACACTTGGTCGTAGCAATGTATAGTCCCTATTTAAATCGGACCTGCTAACTTGGAGTAATTACGAGGCAATATAAACTTGCCTAGGAACAATTGACATATTTAGTTTAATGTCCTGGCGACAATGCAAATACTAATGTGCGCCCTCCAGGGCGTTTATTCCTCCTGTGTCGCCATGGGGGGGCTAATCAGGCCTTCCTTCTCTTGCTGAGCCCGACCGAGTCACACAGAGGCGCCGCAACAAAGGAGGGCCCGATGGCCTCCAATTTCCCGCATTAGTGCCTATTTAATGGCTGACCTGCCCTCTCGTTAGGCGGCGCAGCATGAGAGCACTTTGCAGCCAGCCCGCACGCTCACGTGCACCACCGCACACACACTCAAAGCCCCCTCTGAGACTCGTAACGGGGCTGTTTGTAGAAGCCTGTGATCAGCGGTGCGAGCGTTTGCTGAGTAAGTAGGCCTGGGCCGCTATTTGATAAGTCAATTAACCCACAATAAAGGAAAATTAAGTCGGTAAGTTTTCGCCATGTGTATGCTTAAAGAGCATTCATGCTTTTTAAATTATAAAATGGTCAAAAAAACTGTCATTTATAACTGCACTTTGATACGGACGGACAAACTGGCGCTAGCTTGCTAGCTAGGTTAAGTGCTAACATGTAAACGACATACATTAACGTATTTCCACATTACAAAAGGTCATTCTCCAATCCAAACTTGTACAAACTAGGGTCGTCCCGATACCAATACCGCTTTTGTTAGCATGTTTACATGCTACACTTAGCACGCTATCTTTTTTAGCTTGATTATCTGGTATACACCTGTTAGAATAATCATTTATATTAGAGATGTCCGATATTATCGGCCGATAAATGCTTTAAAATGTGATATCGGAAATTATCGGTATCGTTTTTTTTTATTATCGGTATCGTTTTTTGGTTTTTTTTTTTTTATTAAATCAACAATAAAAAACACAAGATACACTTACAATTAGTGCACCAACCGAAAAAACCTCCCTCCCCCATTTACACTCATTCACACAAAAGGGTTGTTTCTTTCTGTTATTAATATTCTGGTTCCTTAGACTTAGACTTAGACTTAGACAAACTTTAATGATCCACAAGGGAAATTGTTCAACACAGTAGCTCAGTTACAATGATGGAAAGGACAATGCAGGTATAAATAGAAAAATCTAACATATATACAAATATATACATAATATGTGTACATCCTACATTATATATCAATACAGTCTGCAAGGGATACAGTCCGTAAGCACACATGATTGTGCGTGCTGCTGGTCCACTAATAGTACTAACCTTTAACAGTTAATTTTACTCATTTTCATTAATTACTAGTTTCTATGTAACTGTTTTTATATTGTTTTACTTTCTTTTTTATTCAAGAAAATGTTTTTAATTTATTTATCTTATTTTATTGTATTTTATTTTTTAAAAATGACCTTATCTTCACCATGCCTGGTTGTCCAAATTAGGCATAATAATGTGTTAATTCCACGACTGTATATATCAGTATAGGTTGATATCGGTATCGGTAATTAAAGAGTTGGACAATATCGGAATATCGGATATCGGCAAAAAGCCATTATCGGACATCCCTAATGTATATACATTATCACACAACTTTATGCTTAAGGGCCGTTGCTATAGTTATTATCTGTATTTTTGTATCTGTGCAAAGCTGGCAATCCAAAAGATTGCCAGCCGTCTCGTATCAGTGTTGTGTCCAGACTCGGCCTGCTGACTGCCAAGGCCGAACATCGGGTACCGGGACGCAGACAAAGCAGAGACGGGGCGATAGCACCAGCGTCAACACATTTTCATTTTTGTATAATCATATATTGTGTCTAACTGGAGTTGTGGAGATTACCCCCTTCCCTCAGCGATAGCTTCAGTGATGTAACAGGGACCTTCCAAATAAATAGAGGAAGCACACGGGCTGGACTTTTAGAACGTAGTTTGGATCTGTAACTAGAATACAGGCCAAAACACGTGTCTCCTCATGAGCTAAATTGAACTCTGTCTCTGCATGATTCCTTGCTTCTCATCTGTTTAATAGATGTCATCAGTGTTTGAACCTGACAACACCTGCGAGTCATACTTTCTGTTACTGTCTTGACGTTATTTGGCCAGCGTGCTAACTGTTAGCGTTTCCGTTCAGCTTTGGCTTTTCAGCATTCACGAGCTTTTTTTAGCTCATTTTGCAGGCGTACACCTCAGTCGTACATTTTGGTGCGTGGCACGCTACCATTTGTGACTAATTTTGCAGGTATACACCAAAGTAGTATTGTCCCAATACTAATATTTTGGTATTTCGGTACTTTTCTAAATAAAGGGTACCACAGAAAATGTCATTATTGGCTTTATTTTAAGAAAAAATATTAGGGTACATTAAACATATGTTTCTTATTGCAAGTTTGTCCTTAAATAAAATAGTGAACATACAAGACAACTTGTCTTTTATTAGTAAGTAAACAAACACAGGCTCCTAATTTAGCTGCTGACATATGCAGTAACATATTGTGTCATTTATCATTCTATTATTTTGTCAACATTATGAGGGACAAACTGTAAATATTGATTATTAATCCACTTGTTTATTTACTGTTAATATCTGGTTATTTTCTATTTTAACATGTTCTATCTACACTAACTTAAAATGTAATAATCACTTATTCTTCCGTTGTTTGATACTTTACATTAGTTTTGGATGATACCACAAATTTAGGTATCGAGCCGATACCAAGTAGTTACAGGATCATACATTGGTCATATTCCAAAGTCCTCGTGTGTCCAGGGACATATTTCCTGAGTTTATAAACATAATAGGAATTTTAAAAAGGAAAAACATTTTGTGACGATAAAAAATATCAATGTAATCATAGTACTATCCACTAGATACACTCCTGTACTTGGTATAATTACAGTGGATGTCAGGTGTAGATCCACCCATGGCACTTGTTTACATTCAGGAATGAGCTACAGTGTGTAGTGAAGCATGTTTAGCTATTCCTCGTCCTGCAGGGATGATACTTGTAAGAAACATACTTTATTTGTCCCCATTGAGACCAGGATTAGTTATTTAGAAGTAGCTAAAACACTGCAGACTGCGGCTGAACTTTAGCTGCTAGCTAGCCATGTTTTAAAGCATCTCTTCCTGAGGGCGTTTCAGTGTTATAACTTCACCTTTATCGTTAGTTTTTAAGTCAAAATGCGTCCGTGGGGTACCAATACTTTTTAGAGGCGGTATAGTACCGAATATGATTCATTAGTATCGCGGTACTATACTAATACCGGTATACCGTACAACCCTAGTACAAACACATGACTGTTGAAACAAGTGAGCGACAGTATTCACGTTGAACATAGGATGTGCTGCTTTCGCACAAAGTTATGGATAAACTCGACAAGTTGAAACAGACAGACACGGACTCCGTTCAACAGGAAGTGAACTCACGTGACGTCACATAAACCGGAAGTGAAACAACTGATCACCCTTTACAAATTAAAATGGAAGGAGATAAACATATTTAAAGGCCTACTGAAACCCACTACTACCGACCACGCAGTCTGATAGTTTATATATATTAATAATGAAATCTTAACATTGCAACACATGCCAATACGGCCGGGTTAACTTATAAAGTGCAATTTTAAATTTCCCGCTAAACTTCCGGTTGAAAACGTCTATGTATGATGACGTATGCGCGTGACGTCAATCGTTGTAACAGAAGTATTCGGAGCCCATTGAATCCAATACAAAAAGCTCTGTTTTCATCTCAGAATTCCACAGTATTCTGGACATCTGTGTTGGTGAATCTTTTGTAATTTGTTTAATGAACAATGGAGACTGCAAAGAAGAAAGTTGTAGGTGGGATCGGTGTATTAGCGGCGGACTACAGCAACACAACCAGGAGGACTCTGAGATGGATAGCAGACGCGCTAGCCGCCGACCTCACCTTGACTTCCTCCGTCTCCGGGCCGCCGACCGCATCTGTGATCGGGTGAAGTCCTTCGTCGTACCGTCGATCGCTGGAACGCAGGTGAGCACGGGTCGTGATGAGCAGATGAGAGCTGGCGTAGGTGCAGAGCTAATGTTTTTAGCATAGCTCTGTCAAGGTCCCGTAGCTAAGTTAGCTTCAATGGCGTCGTTAGCAACAGCATTGCTAAGCTTCGCCAAGCTGGAAAGCATTAACCGTGTAGTTACATGTCCAGAGTTTGGTAGTATTGTTGATCTTCTGTCTATCCTTCCAGTCAGGGGCGTATTTGTTTTGTTTCTATATGCAGTTAAGCCCGATGCTATCACGTTAGCTCAGTAGCTAAAGTGCTTCACCGATGTATTGTCGTGTCTATTTCGCGTTCTCGACTCTCATTTTCAAGAGGATATAGTATCCGAGGTGGTTTAAAATACAAATCCGTGATCCACAATAGGAAAAGGAGAAAGTGTGGAATCCAATGAGGCTTTGTACCTAAGTTACGGTCAGAGCGAAAAAAGATACGTCCTGCACTGTAATCCTTCACTCTAACGTTCCTCATCCACAAATCTTTCATCCTCGCTCAAATTGATGGGGTAATCGTCGCTCTCTCGCTGCTGGTGTAAACAATGGGGAAATGTGAGCAGCCCTTCCTCCTCTGACGTCACGCTACTTCCGGTATAGGCAAGGCTTTTTTTTATCAGCGACCAAAAGTTGCGAACTTTATCGTCGTTGTTCTCTACTAAATCCTTTCAGCAAAAATATGGCAATATCGCGAAATGATCACGTACGACACATAGAATAGATATGCTATCCCCGTTTGAATAAAAAAAAATTCATTTCAGTAGGCCTTTAAGAAATTGTACTAATCTAATATTTTGGTTCGGTACAGTAAGGTCTAGGCTTATTTTGCATGTGAGTATGAATGACTTATATGACTTACTTATGATGATTTATTCAGAATTGTAAGCACATTGTTCTGGGAAAATTGAGTTATGTGGATCCAAATGAATGTGATCAAATGTGGTTCAGAGGAAATTGGATATTAGTTCAACTACTATGTAAAAAAGGGGGGGGGTTCAAAAAGTTTATACTTCTTCCCCTTTACCCTTTGTTTAATTTAATTTAATTTTTTTAATTCAATTTTCTTTTCTTTTTTGTGAAATAATAATATTGCCATTGAGCACAATACTGTTCAATGGAGCTATGTATGTATATTATGTACTACATGCATGATGTGGAGCTGACTATGACATACTCAATGAACAACAACATCACTAGTGTCTTGGTTCTGTAAACTGAACCGCTTCGTAGCGTTTGACCAAACAAACCAGTCTAACAGATTCCGTCCGCCTGTCAAGTGAGAACAGAGCCTTGAAACCATTTCTTACAAAATTCCAGGAACAGGGGTTTTAACTTTATTGCCAAGGCTGTGGGATTAGCATGAATCACTGTTACGGGTGTCTTTGAATGAGCCCATCCCAATGTCTCCCAATGACAGCATTGGCCCATCCTTGTCAGACCCCCGCCCCCTGGGGGCCAGAGACGCATTAGAGGACCTGCCAGGAGTTATTTGAACCCGCAGCGCTGTTATGGATCTGCCGGTCTCATAGAAACTAAACCCGCAGAGTAAACAGACTGGAGGTGATGAGAAGAAACTGGATCGATGTTTATTGTGTTTTTTGTGTCGGTGCAACACAGACGTGAGCCAATAGGCTGGACGACAAACAAAAGGGGCGCTAAGAGAGCAGGAAGTGGCAGAAGTGATTACACTATTACACGAAGACGAGGAGGTGTTGCAAAGCCTGCGATGATTCCCACTGTGATTATCAGATCAGTTGTTGACGGTTGACCTAGAGCCAGCACTTTGGTTTAATCCTCCATGCTTATCGTCAAACAAACATCCTCGCAGAAGAGCAGCGGTCTTTGCTCTCTGCTGCCACGGGAACTGTAAATCCACTTAGTTCCAATCGGGACCGAGGCTCCTCCGGGATGCGGCTACATCCGTTCTCACATCAGCATCTCGGTGTCAAAGGTCTGCCAGCTCCGCTTCGTCCACGTGGAAATGTCCACCGCGCATTCGCCGCCTGTCCAATCCGATTAGGCGGCATTATGTTATCGCACAGCGGAGCGTTGTCTCGGGGTGCCCGGAGCGTCAACGTCGCTCAGTCCTCACGCTATTAAGACAGCTGCTCTCGCGGGCATTGTTGCTGAGGAGCGCTACAGGGACCTGACAGGCCTGAGGAATCTTTATTCACTCTCGAGGGGCCTTTCAGGGCCACCGTCCTGAATGGGACCTGCCAATGTCATCCTCCATCCATGGCATTTTTATGGCATAGCTGACATACGCACAACGCCCTCCCGCCAAAGCCCCCTTTTATTCGGGCGCCGTATGTCAGCTGCTGCTTTCCCATACAAGCCACCTATTCCATCTCGGAATTACCCCCCGACGGGCAGATGGGCAAACAGGGGGACTTTTGCTCTCCTTTAACCTGTCACCCACCCACACCTTGACTACCCCCGTAGGCCTGGGCCCATAACAAATCTTGCTCGACGATATATTGACCTACAAAACGATATTATTGCAATAACGAATCGACAACTGGCACCCAATGTTATTAAAAAAAGTGTTGATTTTGAATCGAGAATCGATTCTGAATCGAATCGTTACCCCCAAGAATCGATTCGAATGAACGATATTATTGCAATACTTTTTTTGAGACCAAATTAACCACTGATTTAATGACAATACGTAATAATAATGCAAGTAAACCCTTTAAAATGCAATTAACTTGTATTTCTCTTATATTTTAACATTGTAATAAAATGAACTGCCACCCAATGTTATTAAAAAAAGTGATGATTTTGAATTGAGAATCGATTCTGGATCGAATCGTTATCCCCAAGAATCGAATCAACGATAGTATTGCAATCCTTTTTTTGAGACCAAATTAACCACTGATTTAATGACAATACGTAATAATAATGCAAGTAAACCCCTTAAAATGCAATTACTTTGTATTTCTCGTATATTTTAACATTGCAATAAAATGTCAACTTTTAAATACCAAGTTAAAACAAACAACTAATAAAAAATAAAATATACTCTGTAATCAAAATTGTATATACATAAATATAAATAAGTATACATAATCAAAACAATAAACATAAATATACTGTAATATTGGGATTTGTTATACATTGTATATATCAGTGATTTTCAACCTTTTTTGAGCCAAGGCACATTTTTTGCGTTTAAAAAATCCGGAAGCACACCACCAGCAGAAATCATTAAAAAACGAAACTCAGTTGACAATAAAAAGTCGTTGTCACAATTGTTGGATATGACTTTAAACCATAACCAACCATGCATCAATATAGCTCTTGTCTCAAAGTAGGTGTACTGTCACATCACCCCCTGACTTATTTTGAGTTTTTTGCTGTTTTCCTGTGTGTAGTGTTTTAGTTCTTGTCTTGCGCTCCTATTTTGGTGGCTTTTTCTCTTTTTTTGCTATTTTCCTGTAGCAGTTTCATGTCTTCCTTTGAGCGATATTTCCAGCACCTACTTTGTTTTAGCAATCAAGAATTGACCCAATTAGGAACCGGTTCAAATAACACCAGTACTTGCAATACATCTCTACTGACCACTATTTAAAAAACAGCAACACAATCAGTAGGAAATCACTCGTTATGTAAATCTTCTGATTCTTGGGGTGACGACATTATTCAGAATCAATTCTTAATTCCAATCAATTATCTCAATATATTTTACGGTATAAAAATTACCGCAAATGACGGTCTATAAAGCCTATGTTTTTGGACAAATTTTTATTTTGTACATGCGTATTGGCCGCAGGTTTACACATTGAAAAATGACATTTTTACACAGGTACTTATGTTTATTCACAATTTTAACCATATACTGTAAGAGTATTAACAGCCGAAACTGCTAACGTCCTCTACTTCTGCACACGGCGGTCCGTCCTGTCGGGGCCTATTAGTGATTGTGGGTTTTTTCCCTTTTTCATTGGTCATATCAATCTTCTTCGGCTTTGGGATCTGTCGTGTGCATTTCGTCAAGGTGCAGGCGGAAAAAACCTTATTTAACGAACCCGAAAGTGATGACGCGATTTGGCCGGCGGGGAGAAGACAATATGACAGGTGAGTTTTGTCCACATTTAAGTTCTATTTAACAGTGGGAAATGAAGGGAAATTGCATTACTGGTGTTCCTAATATCAAGACCTTGACGGCAGGGAAGACGTGCGAGGAAATGAAAGTCAAGTGTGGGTGTGTGAATGTGCTGCCGCTCTTCAGGGACGGAAGTGCTCTGTCACACCGGAAAAATCCATAAATTAGCCGCAACATTGTATAAAGCGCATGGTTCAAAGTGTTTACAGATCGGAAATTACGATATGATAAAACTTTTTCAAAACTGGTTACAGGTTACTAAAGATCCCCTTGGCTATACGCGGAGCAAGTAAGCGCTAAAATGGTCTAAAAAAAATTGTTTTCAAAAATTGATAAAAAATAAAAAAAACACATGTAAAAATCAATAACAAACAAATACACATATATGCATTATATATATTTGTTATTTATTTATTCAAATATATTTTTTGAAAAAAAAAAAAAATATATATATATATATATATATATATATATATATATATATATATATATATATATATATATATATATATATATATATATATATATATATATATATATATATATATACACACGGTATAATAAAACTTTTTCAAAACCGGTTACAGGTTACTAAAGATCCTCTTGGCTATACGCGGAGCAAGTAAGCGCTAAAATGGTCTAAACAATTGTTTTCAAAAACTGATTGAAAAAAAAAAAAAAGCACATGTAAAAATCAATAAGAAACAAATATACATATATACATTAGATATATATGTATGTTTATATTTTTAAATTTAAGTTTTTTTTTTTAATGTGTATACACACACAAAATATTTTATTTTTTTTATCGATTTTTGTGATTCGGATGTGAATCAGGTTTTTTTTAGCGCCCCCAGAATCAGAAATATCCATTTATTTTCTATACTGCTTGTCCTTCTTTGGGTAAACTGGAGTGTTCATTGGTGAGGTGTGTTTGTGGCGCCCTCTATGGGTTGTGTTTAAAATACTTCATGTTAGCATACAGTATACATAGGAATGAGAATTGAAAATATTTTTTACTAGAGGTGGGAACCTTAAGGCATTTAAGGGATGTGAATATTACAACAATTCACAATTGGATTCGATTCAGATTTTTGGGGTGACGATTCAATTCAGAATCGATTCTGGATTCAACATGATACTCGTAATATATTATTTCGTATATAAATTATAAAAAAATCTTTTCAAAACAGGTTACATATTAAAAAAAAGCTCCACTTGGCTGTTGATGTACGACTTATAGTATATGCGCAGTGTTGGCCTATTTTTTTTTCCCGAATTAATTTTTTCTAATTTTATTTACAAAAATCACAGAATGTAATGACAGAAAATAAAGCAACTCCAACCCAATCCCAGTTTTACAATACTCAGGATAAAGATTTACAAAGCAACTTATTAAATACAAAATTGAAAAAAAGAAAACCAAAAATTAACAAAAGCAACAGTATCAATAATAATAATAATTGTATTGAAAAAAATAATAATATCAATAATTGTTGTATAAGTTTTCTTAAAATAATTAACAAAAAAAAATAAAAAAATAAAAATATATATATATATATATATAAAAAAAAAGATTTTAGAATTGTAAATCGATTCTTGAAAATGATGAATTAATGTACAATCGGAATAAATAAAATCACGATTTGGATGCAAACGATTTTTTGGAGCACACCTGATTTTTACGATTCCGATTGACTCTGCTTAACGATTTGGTTCTTTATCGATTCTCATTTGGAAAAAAACAAACAAAGAGCTAACAAACAGGATGGTTTGGGAAAAAAACATAATGGTTATAAGAGGCCTAAAGCCTCGATGGGGTTCCAGGGTGTTTTGAAACTATAATATAATAATACAATAAATGTTCCAATGTTTTTACAATTGAATTACAACATGAATTATTCTGTGTCCAGTGACAATTACACAAGAATTGTTCAGTAATATGTTAAGGATTTTTTTTAAAATTCCAAATTATTGTTTTAAAAAATATGTAAAACTACGTCAGCTTGTGACAAATACAACACAGTCAAGTCTAATAGAACTGTGCATTGTGTGATTCTGCAACTATCAACTATGAACATTAACCATCATTTTGCAGAATTCAGCATATCCATTTTTTGGGGAAGAACAGCGATCTTTCTGATAAATTACACTGTCTTAGAGCAGGACGTCTGCAGCTACTGAGCCAATCAGACGCCGTCTTATCATGTAATGCACAAGAAGCATTAAGTTCATATTTAAAGTTAAAAATAACAATTCTAACAATGACGCACTAAAATAATAGTTAGTTAGTTAGTCACCTGCAGTATTAACAGCAGACAACGTGCTAGGTTTCTGCCACCGTGCTACTGCTGGTGGAGATTCATTTTTAAAGTTATCACATTCTGTGTGTGTTAATGTTTCTGGTAGTATTTCCCCCCTTAGATGAAATATCTACTTTGCAAGTATTACAAATTGCCCTGTTGTCATCCTTTCTCATGAAACACCCTCCAGCGTTTTATGTGTGTGGTGACATCATGTGCGACAACAGGGATTAATATTAGAACTGTTAACAAAATTGGCGAATGATTCCCAGGGATTGAAACACTGGCAACCGAATCTTAACAAGAACCTGTTTTCGACATTTTTCAACCAATATTGCTCAAATTTTAAAGTCGTGTGATTTTCTTTCCCCTGAAGGTGTGTGCCAAATATTGTGGTATTCCGGTGTTCTGATGAGATGAGCTCATCATTGGAATTCATGCACCCCCTGCATATCCAAAAAATGCGGTAATGTGCCGTATTTTTCGGACTATAAGTCGCAGTTTTTTTTCATAGTTTGGCCGGGGGTGCGACTTTTACTCAGGAGCGACTTATGTGTGAAATTATTAACACATTACCGTAAAATATCAAATAATATTATTTAGCTCATTCACGTAAGAGACTAGAAGTATAAGATTTCATGGGATTTAGCGATTAGGAGTGACAGATTGTTTGGTAAACGTATAGCATGTTCTATATGTTATAGTTATTTGAATGACTCTTACCATAATATGTTACGTTAACATACCAGGCACGTTCTCAGTTGGTTATTTATGCGTCATATAAACGTACACTTATTCAGCCTGTTGTTCACTATTCTTTATTTATTTTAAATTGCCTTTCAAATGTCTATTCTTGGTGTTGGGTTTTATCAAATAAATTTCTCCAAAAAATGTGACTTATACTCCAGTGCGACTTATAAATGTTTTTTTCCTTCTTTATTATGCATTTTCGGCCGGTGCGACTTATACTCCGGAGCGATTTATACTCCGAAAAATGCGGTAATTGTTCTTTCCAGAGCACACATCCCTTTTAAATGAATGGTTCACATAAGTAGGATCGTTAAACTAACGCTATATATGTGTATTTTATCATTTAACATACCTTATTTTCCGGACTATAAGCCACTACTTTTTTTCTGAGCTTTGAACAATGCGGCTAATACTAAGTTGCGAATAATTTATGGCTTTTTATTCACTAAGGGCTTGATTATGGGATGGATTAAGCAAATAAATCAAACATTGTACTAAAATTAGACTTACAGAAACTGAGACTTCCTTTTATTGTCGTTCAAATTTGAACTTTATAGTACAGATAAGCACAAAATGTTGTTGCATTAGCTCGTTGTAGTGCAGGATAAAAGAGCAATAAGGTGCAGATATAAACAAATAGATTACTGTACAGATAAATATATTGCACTTTGGCATATGCATCCATGTTTATGGATGTATGTTGTATTGTCTTTATATTTCAGCGAGTTAATCCATTTTTGGGGGGAATTGAGGGGATTATTATGATGCGTACAAGAGTCTTATGGTATGAGGGAAGAAGCTGCTACAGAACCTGGAGGTTGATCCAAAATGATCCACTTAATGAAACTGTTCAAACTCAGTGTTTCGAAATACAAGAAAGAAGAATCCTGATACAAATCTTGAATCTTATTAAAAAAAGGAGAAAGTCTTATTTATCTCACAAAGGATGAATTCAAACATAAATTACTTTTTTGTTTTGTTTGATCAGCCGTTTTACTGCCGCGTTAGAGGCACTGTTTGGAAACAATTAGTGTATGTAAATAAACATTTACAAAATCTTTCTATATAAATATCTCATTTTACCAAGTACTGGTTTATATCTGCAACTTATGTTCCGGTGCAGCTAGTATATGGAAACAATTATTGTTTTCTTCTAAAATTTTGTGGATGCGGCTGATATAGTCCGAAAATACGGTACATGTTTCACACTACAAACAATCAAATGCGTGATTTATTAGGTTATGATTTTTTTGGGACAGGAAACCAAAAGCACTCCCAGCATGCCCTTTGGCACTTGATTTCTGACATCTTTACAGCAGTCTAGGAGTACAAAAAACATTTTTAATCAACAATATACTGTAATATTGTACATGGTAATTGGGATTTGTTATATATTGTATATATTATATACAAATATAAAATAATATAATATAGTATATCAGTATATATTATATACTGTATATATAATATGTACATTTTACATATATATTATATTTTATATTGCTATTATGGTACATTTTTAGTCTACTTAATACCTGCATTATCCTTTCCATCCTTACCCTTTCCATCCTTTGAAACTAAGCTACTGTGTGGAACAATTTCCCTTGTGGATCAATAAAGTTTGTCTAAGTTTAAGTCAACCAAGAAGTAGTATTCAACTTTTGTGTATTAGGTATTTGGGGTTGCCATGGTAATGAAAAAGATGCTATTCTCTTTAATACAAGCTAGAAACGCATCAACATAATTAGCCACTTTTCATTTTAACGTCTAAATTGCTACAACATTGCTGGTTGTATACTGTTTTTCAAGATCTTTGGACTGGATTGAAAAACGTTTTTCAAGTGATGTTCCGAGGTGAAAAGACACATTTCATTGAGAGGAAGTGAAGTGAGAGAGTGTCCTGTGGGAAGGCGGGGGCGCTCCGTACTTAATTTTGGGAAATGTTCCCATATTGGACTGACACATCCTTGAGGATAAGCAGATGAGTCTGGGATTAGGGATAAGATAGGAATGCTTACTTGGATGTCAGTCTGTTGGGTTTAAGGTTTCAACTTCCCAATAAAATCAACGTTGGACGTGTCAGACATGATCCCAAGGATGCGTTTCTGGTAAATTAATCCCAATCTCCCGCCAAAAACAGGTTATTTTAATTGTTTATAAACTGAACAAAGATCCGTGTGAAGAGGCTTTTGATGAGTGGTGTCAGTAGTAAACAATGTGTCCTGCCCCCAGTCCTTGAACTCTACACAGCAGTATTTTATTATAGGCTCATTAGCAACCACAACACCGTGGCCACACAGGAGGCCGAGTCCTTTAGTCTTCAGTCACAATTCCCTCATTAAGGTCATATTTCTAAGCGACCAGGTCTTTGTAATGAGCCATGACCTCTCTCCCGGGGGTACAGTTCAGTTCAGCTTGGGTCGTAACAGTAAATCCTGGCTTGATGGGCATGGTCTTTGGTTTATCCATATTACCTTTTTTACTTTAGGGGGAACTGGGCCTTCTTCACTGTGGATGTCATTAGCAAGTGGTACTTTCGCAGCCAAGACAACTTACTTAGGCCTTAGTATTCCCTGAGGAACATAGGCCGCCGACGAAAGCCTTCCATCCATTCCGGTCTTGGGTCCCTTCGGTCGAGTTGTTGCCATGACAGCCCCTCAGCCCTCATCTCCTGTTTCGTGCCCGTGCTTCTTCTCCAGGTTGTTCTTGGTCTCCCTCTGTTTCTTTTTCCCTGTGGGTTCCATGTTAGTGCCTGTTTGGTGATTGATTTATTGGGTTTTCTGAGTGTGTGGCCTATCCAGCTCCACTTCCTTCTCCTGATTTGCAGTTCCACTGGTTCTTGTGTGGTTAGTTCCCACAGGTTGGCATTGGTGATGGTGTCTGGCCAGTAGACTCCTAGGACCCGACGGAGGCAACGGTTTGCGAATGTCTGTAGTTTATTGAGTATGCTATTGGTGGTTTTCCATGTTTGTGATCCGTACAGCAGAATGGATTTGACATTTGAGTTAAATATTTTCAGTTTGGTTTTGAGAGAAATGTTTTTTGCTCTCCATATTTTGTTTAGTATGTTGAATGATGTTCTTGCTTTCCCTATTCTGGATTTGACATCTTCATCTGCCCCTCCATCTACACTGATTATGCTCCCCAAGTATGGAAAACTGACAGCCAAGACAAGTTGCTCGGTAAATCTTTGAGGAGAGGAGCAGAGGGAAATGTTAAAATGAAAATAAATCAATTTGACTGAGGAGTGCAATTTAACCTTTTGAACTAATGATTATTTTGATAGTCGGCGCGGCAGCGATTATTTTATTGCTTTTGATACGCTGTACACATTTCAATTAGACTGGATTTTAAATAATTTTAAAAAATGATTAGAAATTTGATTGTAACAACAACAAAATAATGGCATTACTTTATTACACAAAGTCATACTTGCCAACCCTCCCGTTTTTAGCGGGAGAATCCCGATATTTAGCGCCTCTACCGACAACCTCCCGGCAGAGATTTCCTCCCGACAAACTCCCGGTATTCAGCAGGAGCTGGAGGCCACGCCCCCTCCAGCTCAATGCGGACCTGAGACTGAGTGGGGACAGCCTGTTCTCACGTCCGCTTTCCCACAAAATAAACAGCTTGCCTGCTCAAAGACGTCATAACATCTAGGGCTTTTATAGAGTGCACAACTGCGCACACAACAAGGAGACGAAGCAGAAGAACGAGGAAATTACAGACATGGCGGCCGAAATGATATACTCATCATGAACGGAGAAGTTAAACAGGACAATACTGCCATCTAATGGATAGCCACTGGAACACTGAAATTCAAGTTTTTTTTTTTATTTTTTCTATGTAAATAAAATAAAAAATAAATAATATATATATAGCTAGAATTCACTGAAAGTCAAGTATTTCATACATATATATATATATATATATATATATATATATATATATATATATATATATATATATATATATATATATATATATATATATATATATATGTATATAAATATATATATATATATATATATATATATGAAATATATATGAAATACTCGAGTTGGTGAATTCTAGCCCCCCCCGACCTCCCGATATTGGAGGTCTCAAGGTTGGCAAGTATGCACAAAGTAAACTACCGTTCAAAAGTTTGGAGTCACCCAAACAATTTTGTGGAATAGCCTTCATTTCAAAGAACAACAATAGACTGTCGAGTTTCAGATGAAAGTTGTCTTTTTCTGGCCATTTTGAGCGTTTAACTGACCCCACAAATGTGATGCTCCAGAAACTCAATCTGCTCAAATGAAGGTCAGTTTTGTAGCTTCTGTAACGAGTTAAACTGTTTTCAGATGTGTGAACATGATTGCACAAGGGTTTTCTAATCATCAATTAGCCTTCTGAGCCAATGAGCAAACACATTGTACCATTAGAACACTGGAGTGATAGTTGCTGGAAATGGGCCTCTATACACCTATGTAGATATCGCAACAAAAACCAGACATTTGCAGCTAGAATAGTCATTTACCACATTAGCAATGTATAGAGTGTATTTCTTTAAAGTTAAGACTAGTTTAAAGTTATCTTCATTGAAAAGTACAGTGCTTTTCCTTCAAAAATAAGGACAGTTCAATGTGACCCCAAACTTTTCAACGGTAGTGTATATAACAACTAGAGGTGTGAATCTTTGGGCACCTCACGATTCAATCCATTTCCGATTCTTGGGGTGACGATTCGATTCAGAATCGATTCTCAATTCAACACGCTTTTCGATTCAAACCGATTCTTGCAATGTATTATTTGGTATATTAATTATAATAAAACCTTTTCAAAACAGGTTACAGGTTAAAAAACCTACTTTTTGAATGTGGTGACTGGTGAGTAAGCATAAATATGGCCTAAAATAATATTTCTAAAAATTGATAGTTAAAACAGAAGAAAAAGTTATTTATTCAATTTTTTTTTTATCGAAAATGATGAATCAATTTAGAATTGGAATACATAAGAAGCATGTTTCGGACAGAAATACATTTTTTTGAGCACCCGTAAAAACCACACTGAAAAATAAATCAACACACTTCAAGTGTAAGATGTCCTGTAAACATGATATTCAGTGCAAAAACTATTTTTTATCCAGTACTGTTACGGTTAAGTTGAAGTTAAAGTACCAATGATTGTCACACACACACTAGGTGTGGTGAAATTTGTCCTCTGCATTTGACCCATCCCCTTGGGGAGCAGTGGGCAGCAGCGGCGCCGCGCCCGGGAATCATTTTGGTGATTTAACCCCCAATTCCAACCCTTGATGCTGAGTGCCAAGCAGGGAGGTAATGGGTCCCATTTTTATTTATCAGCTTTTATTTACTTGAAGGCATAAAAGTGTAGACATGAATGTTAATAGTGGTCAACAAAAACAAATTGTTTTCAATACATTTCTGTTGATTAGTTCATTATGTCAACTAATTGTTGCAGCTCTAACCGACTGTCCAGTTTGATAAATTGGACAGAAAGTTTGCATGCATAAAAAAATTGTTGAAAAGATCTTGTTTTATTGTCATAATTCGCATTAGTTTAGACAGTTATATTACAATAAAACAAGTGCCTAAAAACTATAGTGCTTGATATTCTGCACCTAAATTATTTATACGTGTTATTATTCTACTCCATTTTGAGGCTTATATGTTGCACAATGCAAAAATGTGTACCTTTCTGTAATCCCACATTTTTTATTTTATGTTTGTCCATCGATTCAGAATCAACCACATTCCAATCCTAATCCTTCTAAGAATTGATCATTCTCCCCCCAGACAAAATGTTTCGCTCATTTAGGATATTCAGTTGATCCCTTTTTTTCAACTTCCAAAACGTTTTCTATTTTTTATAATTCCACATTTGGTGGAAAAATGTGCAAAACAAAATCCCACTGAAATGGAGAATTGTTCGAATTACAGTACCTTATTTCTCAACTGATTCAATTCATTTCAAACTTAAAATGTCCGAGTCCTTCAAGGCACCCATGATGCTTTGCAGACTTTCTGCCTTTTCTGTAATTTCACATTTTATAGGACAAATAATCCCATTGAAATGTATAATGTTTACTACTTTATTGTCATGTTCAAACCAATTTCAACCATTCCCAACTCTGAATTATACCGTCATTTCTACAACATCTCGGCACTGCAGTATAACACGCAATGCCTTTAGAAATCTTTTAGTATTTTATGGTAAAAGCAATGAAGTAAGTAAGTAATCAAATTTTATTTATTAAAGCGCTTTTCACAGATAAAATAACAAAGTGCTGTACATAACATAGGTGAGGTAAAACAACAATTCAATTTAAAACAACAGGGCAACATCATAAAAAGGATCAAAAGTGGATTAAAAATGATAGTTAAAAGGTGCATTAACTAAAAACTTCACTTAAAAGAGAAGTTTTCAAATGTTTCTTAAAAGTGTCAAAACAGTCAAGATCATGAAGGGACTGGTGCAAATTGTTCCGGAGTCTGGGAGCTATAGCCTGGAATGCCAGGTCTCCACGGGTTTTATAACAAGTTTTTGGGATCTTTAGAAGACCCTGGCCTGAAGACCGGAGGCTGCACCCTGAAGAGTAGGGGCATAGCAAGTCAGTGATGTACTGAGGGGCCCCACCATGCCACGCACGGAATGTCAGGACTAAAATCTTAAACTCAATGCGGAATTTAACTGGAAGCCAATGAAGACTGGATAAAATGGGGGTGATATGGGCTGTTCTGGGTGCAACGGTCAAAAGTCTGGCAGCCGCAATTGAAGTCTGAAGTCTCTTTAGCGTTGACTTGTTGAAGAGAGTGAAAAGAGAATTGCAATAGTCAATGCGAGACAAAATGAACGTGTGAATGATCATTTCAACATCCAATTTTGACAACAAATTTCTCACTTTTGAAATATTTCTGAGATGATAAAAACAGTTTTTGGTCAGTTGACAAAGTTGGCCTGTCAAGTATCGCAATCTGCAGAACTCACTTTGTCCGAAGCCAAGACTAATCAGAACCTGAAATAACTAATCACCTCCAACAAGCTCATTTCACGGACTGTCAGGGCCAAGTACACATCTCAGGGCGTGTCCGTTGGAGTGTTGTACATTTTTGAATCTTCGCCACCAAGTCAAGCAAAGTCTCCAATCCAGAGAGATAGGTAGGAGTGAGCAGGAAGCCGCTGAGGATCATAAATCCGAAACCTCATAGCTCACTTCAATCTGTGACAAATTTATTGCTCTTCTTTTCCATTACCACTTGTCCCCTTCACATTGTTCTCTTCCACAATCCATTTGTATGACTCCCAAGTACGAATACGAGGCGACTCTAAATTGTGCTGCTGAGTTCATTGCCTTAAACAACAGATCTGACAGGAGCTCCCCAGCATACTAGCATCAGCTACAGCCGAGAGTATGCATTGTGCACATGGTTTTGTCCGTACAGATTGTTTCTGACGCTGATGAAGTCGAGATATCTTGGCTCCAGAACGATATTTGGTATGTTTCTCTGAGCAGTGCCTATTGCCTGGTACCACATAAACACTTGCAAGCAAGACTGTAATTGTATACACTTGAAACCACTGCTCCGCGCACAATATTGGAACAGTAGCCCTTTGGAGTAGTTAAAAACGGCCCGTCTTCCGTAACCCGTTGTGACACTTGGCGACTCGGGCAGGAAGCATACAGTTGGAGAAAGAAAATAGAAACCCCCTTTGATTCAGAAACTCAAAACCTCATTGTGATTTAGTCATCGGCGAAATGCAATTAGTGGAAGGACGCCTGGGTTTTGCCAGAGTAAACAAACGTCCTAAAAACTGAAGAGTAAACTCTGCGGTTTGCATTAAAACACAGTTTTTTTTGTTTGTTGTGCCTATAATGTGAGATTAGTCACATCTTTACCATCTTTTCACAAATCATAACAACTGTAAGGTAGTTAAAATAATGTATTTAAACATTTTTGTTATATAATCTACAGCAGGGGTATTCAACTAAGTTGTTTCGGGGGCAACATTTCCAGAAAGCTAAAGACTTCTCCCTTCACTATTTGTCTTATTTTGTACATTCTGGAGAACCGGTGTCCTCTACAATAGACATTTGGGCTATTTATTTTGTCAGACTTACAAGAGTGCTCTGCTGTTTATAAGGACCTTTTGCAAAAATTACTAGTTTTCTGTCCTGGCAGTTGAAAAGTCCAAAAGATGAAACCTAAGATGGAACCTTGAGGAACACCACTAGTATAACTGAAGAAGATGAACAAATGACGACTGACCACATGTGAAGTAAACAAGCTACAGAAACACGTTAGTTACATAAATCACATTATGGAGATAAATTGTAACTGACAAAAAGGAAAGGGATTAAAGCGGTGCCTTGAGGAACGCTTCGGGTATGTAAATCATAAGTTTGGCCCACAGTGTTCTATGTTTGCTAGCAAGGTTCAAATGTCAATGATAATCTGCCAATATGTTTTCAGTGGTCCAAGTTCCTCTGCACGACAGGAGCACTCCAGTGTTTTTAGGAATTTGTTGCAAAAAATGTTTGAACTAACCAAGTTTTGAACTAACCAAGTTTTGAACTAACCTCGGGGGCCGCCAGATGAATAGCCCTGATTGTCGTTGTGGCTTGTGCAGCACTTTGAGACATTTGTGATTAAGGGCTATATAAATAAACTTTGATTGATTGAGTGATTGATAGATCTACAGTATAAGCAACATGCATAGCCATTACTCACAAGTGCCTCAAAGGGCTTCACAAACCACAACAACATACCCTGATCTGACTTATTGATTAATATCGGTATCGGTCAATACTCAACACTCCAATATCTGTACTGTATTGGAAGTGAAAAAGTTTAATGGGACACCCCTGTTTGAAAATATTCCATCCATCCATCCATCAATTTTATACCGCTTGTCCCTGTTAGGCTGCAGCCTATTCAGTTTATATTTATTAATTTTGCAAAAATTCTTTTAACACAGCAATAGAGGGTTTACTGTGTACATTTCGGAAATAATTACTTTATTTAACAAATAATACATATTTATTTTAAGTACGGAGCTCGCATATTAGCAAGTATCCAGTAACAAACGTGTTCGCATCATTCACCTTATTGCATCATCAGCTGAATGTATTATTGTGACCACTAAGTGTTGCTAAAAAATAAATTACTTGACTTCAACTTAAAGACATAAGTCTCTTCCAGAAAACAACTGTTATCAAACTGATTGACTGTTCATCGTGGTCCATGTTCTGAGGGCTCTGATTTGATTACGTTCTGAGTTCTGGTTATTTATTCCGCAAAACAAACTTTTCTTGCCTGTTTGTACCCGTTTTTGTGCATTTGGGACCGCTGAAATTTTAAGTCTAACAATGTAGGCAAGGAGGAGATATTTATAAAAACAAAAATCTTGCCTTTTTCCAAACATACTCCAAATTTTGCCTTACTTAGGTCAGAAGACATCTCCATATATGGAGAAGGAGCTTCTGCATGTTTTTCTCTATCTTCTTGTTGTGGGGCAGACTGGCTCGTACATGCACATGCGTGCTAAAATCCTGTGATGTTGCCATTTCGAATAAAAGTATCAAATAGTTCTAGCTTATATCTGTCAGTCAACTCAATGTTGGAGCACTAAAAACTACAACATGGCTGACGAGGTGGAGACGCAGTTGAAGGAGGTTTGGCCTGGAAAAGGACTTTGGCTCATAAATAAGACCGCCCCCACAAAACGGCGCATCCTGAAGTCAGAAAGTGGCTTGAAGATGGTCTGTAAAACATCATCTATGCAACATTTTGACCAAAGAACCACCATTACATGTTATGTAGACCACAAGGAAGTGTTTTAAATGTAGGGAATAAACCATTAAACGTCTTTAGGACAACCTGAACATTACAGATGTGATGGATTCAATGCCCTGAGGAAGCTTATGACCTGGTTGAATGACTGTGCACCATGCAGATAATCAAATATATACTATACTTTAAAACGGCACTTACATTTTATACTTGTTTGAAAATATAAAAAAATGAAGAAAAAACATTTTTAAAAGTCAATTAACTAGTGCTATTTTTCTGCTTGCCATAACCCCATTTTTTTGTTGTCCAATGAATGGACATCATCATTTGCCCTTTTCATAAATTAAATACTAATAGATAATAAAAAAAACCTCTGCTGTTCGCATTTGGATGTCTACAGAATTATGATAAGGGGAACTGCACTTATTTTGGAATTTTGCATATTGTTCACAATCATTATGAGAGACAAGAAGACAAAAGGTTTTGGGTTTTTTTGCCGTGTAACATATAAAAATCGTCTCGTTCTTGGTGGCTAGCAATGCAGCTAATGGGAGCAATCAATTCTACCTCTAAATCATTTTAAAAATGCATTCAAAAACAGTCAACAATACTTAATTTACGTTCCGTAACCTGTATAATAACCAAACTGTAGCGGCATTGTTATTATAAGAGCGAACAATGAGGAACTATTTTTCTCGCGTACTAACACATCAGCATGCTTTGGTAATGGACCCCGACTTAAACAAGTTGAAAAACGTATTCGGGTGTTACCATTTAGTGGTCAATTGTACGGAATATGTACTGTACTGTACAATCTACTACTAAAAGTTTCAATCAATCAATCAAAAGCCATAAAAGCTAGCTACGGAAAGCGATAAGCTAGCTTCTACGTCAACACGAAACACGTTAGAGTTTGTAATGCACAACACTGTGATAAGTCACCAATCTGTACTGACTGAAGAACATGAACAATCATGTTACAGTATCTGTAAAATATTTGCCCACATTTCATGTTTATGTTTGTACACAGTGTATGTATTATAGTTGTAATAACACGCATGATGTGTATCATTATTGATATTATTATGACTCACTCGATGGACAGTAGAGTTGTACCGATACCAATAATTTAGTACCGGTACCGGTACCAAAATGTATATCGATAATTTCCGATACTTTTTCAAATGAAGAGAACTACGAAAAATGTCAATATTGGCTTTATTTTAACAGAAAGTCTTACACTACATTAAACAATTTTACAAGGTTAAAATATACATTAAAAGGCATTAAAATGGCATCGACCCTGAAGGGAACGAACGTCTTCCCTGTGCTCCTCGACTACGGTCTTAATATTGTATTAGATGAAAGAACGTTACTGGTACTTTTCAAAGGCAGTATAGTACCGATTTCAATTGATTAGTACCACAATACTTTATTAGTACCAGTATACCGTACAACAGTCTTTTTCAACCACTGTGCCGCGGCTAGTGTGCCGTGTGATGCAGTCTGGTGTGCCGTGGGAGATTATCTAATTTCACCTATTTGGGTTAAAAATGTTTTTTGCAAACCAGTAATTATAATCCGCAAATGATGTGTTGTTGTTGAGTGTCGGTGCTGTCTAGAGCTCGGCAGAGTAACCATGTATATTCACCAGGATATTAAATACATAACTCGCACTGATCTTAACCACAATGACCTGGAATCTGTGTGGGCGGAAATCAAATTTAAAAACGCTAAGCCGGTACTAATAGGGACTGTTTATAGACCCCCTAATCAGAGTGACTTCTATGGGGCTTTGGAAGAATGCTTGGCAGGGACAGACAACGTGGAGAAAATTATAACTGGGGATCTGAACACAGATATTCAACGCAAAGATGCGCCTGTCTTCAGATCCTTCAGCAAGTTTTGTAATCTGCACGGTCTTTCCCAGCTAATAGCGCTACCTACAAGGGTGTGTGATTCCACCCAATCAACCATAGATCTCATTCTCACTTCAGACCGGCCTAAAATAAAAAATAGTGGGGTCATGATCTGTGGTCTTAGCGACCACTATCTAACCTTCTGCACCCGTAAAATAGCTAAACCTAAAGCCAATGGCCACATAACAGCCCAATCCAGATCCCTCAAAAAATACTCCAATGACAATTTCAATTTAAAATTAGATGAGTGGGACTGGTCCCCTGTGCTCGCGAGCAACATGGTCGATGTTGCTTGGGATGGCTTCAAAACGGCGTTCCTAAAGATACTAAATGACATGGCTCCCATGAAAACAGTCAGGATCAAAGCCCGCTCGGAACCATGGATGAATCCGGACCTATTAGCTGCCATAAAAGACAGAGACAGGAAATACTCTGAATACCAAAAATGTAAAACAGAAGTAGATAAACAACCCACTAATATCAACCTCAAATTACTCCTTTCAACTCTCAAAAAGCAATGCAATAAATTAAGAAATAAGTCAACCAACCTGACTAAATCCTTAAAAAAAAATTACATTAACGACAAAATAGAGGAAAACACAAATAAGCCACGTGAGCTCTGGAAAATTCTCAACAACCAGCTTCCTGGTTGCAGCCAGAAACTTAAAACAAGACTCACCAACATCAGCATCAAGGAGGGTGACTCCCTCGTTACAGGCAAAATGGAGGTAGCTAGCAGACTTAACATCTTTTTCACCAGCATAGCCGCAACTCTTGTCAACAAGCTGTCCCACCACTCTGGTCGCTTTGGTGTAGAACACATTAAAGCCTTCTACAGAAAGCTAGGAGTATCCAACGATGATTTCAAATTAGAAATGGTCACAGCTGATGAGGTGTTTAAAAAATTGAGCGCGCTCCACCCTAACAAGGCCCCCGGCCTTGATAATATTCCCTCCAGATTCCTCAGGGACTCTGCCTCCATCATTGCCCCGATCATCACGCACATAATAAACCTCTCAATTACACAAGGCCAAGTACCAAAAGATTTTAAGATAGCAAGAGTAACTCCTCTCTTTAAAAAAGGAAGCAAATTGGAACATGGCAACTACCGACCTGTTTCTATTCTCAGCTCCATTTCAAAAGTAATGGAGAAAATAGTTTATGAACAGGTCGATAGTTACCTTGCCACTAATAAACTCATGTACAAATTCCAATCCGGCTTCAGAACTAACCACTCCACTGACACATGCCTTCTCTGACCGACCACATCAAACATGAGGTGGACGCGGGCAAATACTGCGGCATGGTCATGCTGGACCTTCAGAAGGCCTTTGACACCGTTAACCACGCTATACTGTTGGATAAGCTCAGAGCAATCGGATTTAACAAAACCTCATGGAGCTGGATGCAATCTTACTTGGAGGGGAGGGAGCAGGTGGTAGGGGTGAACGGCACCGTGTCCCCTCCCCCTCTCGGTGAGCTGTGGAGTCCCCCAAGGCAGTATATTGGGACCTTTACTGTTCCTAATATACATAAACGACATGTCATCGGCATGCGACTGTGAATTGTTTTTGTTTGCGGATGACTCTGCCTTGCTGGTATCCGGCAAGGACAAGTCACAGGTGGAGAAAATCCTCAGTGCTGAGCTCTGTAGAACTTGCACCTGGCTCGCTGACAACAAGCTATCCATACACTTGGGTAAAACAGAATCCATCCTGTTTGGGTCCCACATCAACCTTAAGAAAGTCAATGACTTCACCATAAAAGTAGGTGACATTGTTATCACCAGGAAAGATGAGGTCACCTACCTAGGTTCCATTCTAGAGGCTAACCTTTCCTGTGATAAAATGGCAACCAAGGTAATCAAAAAGGTTAACCAACGAATGAGATTTCTCTACAGAATTTCCTCTCTGGTCAACAAAAGCACCTTGAGGATTCTGGCGGGAACTCTCGTTCAACCCTTTTTCGATTACGCATGCACCTCCTGGTACCCCAGCACCTCAAAACCCTCAAATCTAAACTCCAAACATCTCAGAACAAGCTAGTCAGGTTGCTTCTAGACCTCCACCCCAGATCCCACCTCACTCCTACCCACTTCTCTAAAGTGGGCTGGCTCAAGGTGAAGGACAGAGTTAAACAACTTGCCCTGAGCCTAGTCTATAAAATCCACTACACCTCCCTGTCAAACTACTTCCTTAACGTAAATGACCGCCATAACCACAACACCAGGGGGAGCTCCACTAACCACGTTAAACCCAGATTCCGAACTAACAAAGGTCTTAACTCATTCTCTTTCTATGCCACATCAATGTGGAATGCGCTCCCAACAGGTATAAAAGAAAGGGCATCTCTATCCTCCTTCAAAACCGCAATAAAAGTTCACCTTCAGGCAGCTACAACCCTAAACTAACACCCTCCCCGGATTGCTAATAATCAAATGTAAACAATCAAATGCAGATACTTTTTCTTATGCCTTCTGATCTCTCTCTCTCTCTCTCTCTCTCTCTCTCTCTCTCTGTATGTCCACTACTTGATGTCCATATCCTACCCCCCCCCCCCCCCTCCACACCCCTGATTGTAAATAATGTAAATAATTCAATGTGATTATCTTGTGTGATGACTGTATTATGATGATAGTATACATGATAGTATATATCTGTATCATGAATCAATTTAAGTGGACCCCGACTTAAACAAGTTGGAAAACTTATTCGGGTGTTACCATTTAGTGGTCAATTGTACGGAATATGTACTTCACTGTGCAACCTACTAATAAAAGTCTCAATCAATCAATCAATGTTATACTTTTCCATATCAGTAAGTGGCAGCAGGTAGCTAATAGCTTTGTAGATGTCGGAAACAGTGGGAGGCACTCTGGAGGTAAAAAGGTATCTAATGCTTAAACCAAAAATAAACAAAAGGTGAGTGCACCTAAGAAAAGGCATTGAAGCTTAGGGAAGGCTATGCAAAACAAAACTAAAACTGAACTGGCTACAAAGTAAACAAAAACAGAATGCTGGACGACAGCAACGACTTACTGTGGAGCAAAGACGGCGTCCACAATGTACATCCGAACATGACATGACAATTAACAATGTCCCCGCAAAGAAGGATAAAAACAACTGAAATAGTCTTGATTGCTAAAACAAAGTAGATGCAGGAAATATCGCTCAAAGGAAGACATGAAACTGTTACAGGAAAATACCAAAAAGTTTGCCTTGGCTCAAAAAAGGTTGAAAAACGCTGCCGTACAACACTAATGGACAGTGGTGCGTTTTGTACAGCTGGCCGGGCACATTTTTTTTCTCAGTTGATTTGGGTAAGCACTCCAATTATGTCGAAATAGCATGACGATTTGTTTCCGGAAGTAGGAAAACACATTTGTTGCCAGAAGTCGGACTTTCGCTGCTGTGGAAACGAAAATTAATTCGCCGAAGAAATCAGTCCCAGCATTGGTTAAAATGACCAAAATACCGTAAATACTGTACATATTAGATTCAAGATTCAAGATTGTTTACTGTCATATGCACAGTTAAACAGACAATTTGCCATACAATGAAAATCTTACTTTGCTAGTCCACCCTTCAACAAGTCACACGGTACTTAGCTAAAATAAAAAATAAAAAATTACAGTTTAGCGGTTTAAAATAAGTTCTACAAAGAAGTGTAAGCTATATACAAGGTGCAGTGAGTAACATAACATTATTGCACATTCTGATTCACAGTCAACAGTATAATGGAGGTGACATTGGGTCACAGCAGCAGTTTAAAGTGTCTTTAGTGATCAAAGGTGAAAAGTGTCTACAGTAGAAATGTCCGATAATGGCTTTTTTGATATCCGATATTCCGATATTGTCCAACTCTTAATTACAGATTCCGATATCAACCGATACCGATATATACAGTCGTGGAATTAACACATTATTATACCTAATTTTTTTTGCGATGCCCCGCTGGATGCATTAAACAATGTAACTTTACCATGAATTGATTAACGTGGACCCCGACTTAAACAAGTTGAAAAACTTATTCGGGTGTTACCATTTAGTGGTCAATTGTACGGAATATGTACTGTACTGTGCAATCTACCAATACAAGTTTCAATCAATCAATCAAAAACAAGGTTTTCCAAAATAAGAGAACAACTTCAACTCCAGTTATGGAAAAAAGTGCCAACATGGCACTGCCATATTTATTATTGAAGTCACAAAGTGCTTTTTTTTTTTTAACATGCCTCAAAACAGCAGCTTGGAATTTGGGACATGCTCTCCCTGAGATAATCCTGATACCCACTACAACTATGGGAAATACTATACTTTGACTTTCACAAAGTGCATTATTTTTTTTATTTTTTTTAAACATGCCTCAAAACAACAGCTAGAAAAACAATGAAGGCACACAGCTTCAGTCCAGAGTATACTAGAGCATACTTGCCAACCTTGAGACCTCCGAATTCGGGAGATGAGGGTGGGTGGGTGGGTGGGGATTCGGGTGAATGGTTGCCCCGGGAGATTTTAGGGAGGGGCACTTAAATTCGGGAGTCTCCCGGTAAAATCGGGAGGTTGAAACCGATACCGATAATTTCCGATATTACATTTTAAAGCTTTTATCGCCCGATAATACCGGCATCTCTAGTCTACAGTGATGGTTCACAGTTCGGGGGTGGTCATGGTAGCTTTTTTTGTTAAAAAAATATTGTTCAATTGTTCAATTTGTTCAATATTACATATTGTTGTGAAGGTGTCTGTTACTACATTATATATAGACTTGCAGTGTGTATATAAGACGTTGATGGAGGGTTTTACAGTTGTTTTAGAGGGCTTTGAAGACTACATTGGTGACATCCATTAGTCGCATCTTTAAAACATTTTTTCAATCATCTTTAGAATCTTAAGAAAAAAAAGACGTGTGTCTTCTTCTCTCTCATAATGATCGTGCAGTTCTCCTTTATGATACATCCTCATTTCCCTATTTCTACCTGTCATGGAGAAATGTCGCACGAGTCAAAGTTTTTCCAGGGTATAAAAAAAACCCATCACATCCGCCCCCACTTTTCTTTTTTGGAAATGAATCGTCGCCATCATCTCATAACACAAATATTACCCTTTATGATTCAATTTCCTTATAATTTCCTTATCGACCCCCTGTTATTAGGCCCTTTTGTTTGCTTTGTCATCCGCCAGTGTGGACCCTTTGTTATTAGAAGCAGCGAGGGGACTCATGTGGGAACCCCATGAGAAAGCGGGGGGGTTATACACACATATATTAGCAACAAAACCCAGTAATAGCTCTCGCTGGTAGCACGCTGAGTCAAGAGCCCTTTTCTAACGTTTTTATCACCGCCTCCCTTCCTCTCAAGACTCACTTTCCCTGCAGTGTCAAGCCCTGAGTTCACCTCGCTCAATCCGCTCTATTTTCTCTCGGCTGGACACCGAACACCTAATTAATTGGCTCTTTTGTCCCGAGGTGGGGGTACACAGGCAGACAGGGGAAAGGGTTAACAAGGAGGGGAAAGCGTGGGGAAGAGGAAGCCACAACGCAGCTTTATTCCTCTCCCAATGACTTTATTTGTCTTCATTACAGAGCGAGCAAAGCAGAGAGAAGGCCGTGCAGAGAAAAAGGCAGGATGAGGGTGGGGAGACAGTGCGGCCCCCTGCCCCCACCATGTGTCTTATCTGTGAGAGCTAATGAGTGATGGATTAACCCGGGATCACCCCTGGCAAATTGAGATGACCTTGCAAACTTTCCCCTCCCAAAAAAAAAAAAGGCTGCATTCCACTTTAACCACACGAATGCGAGCACACGTTTCACATTTGAATCGACACGGTACCTGGGAATGGTTACCGGTTGTGCTCAAAATGTGTTAAAAAAGGTTGTTTTATGATTTCTACATTCAAAACACTTCCTTGTGGGCTACATCAATGTTTTTCAACAACTGTGCCGCGGCACACTACTGTACCAGGAGATATTTGTCATGTCTTTTGATCATGTTTTGTTTGGCTATGTTCTGTTTGGTTTTTGGACTCTTTTAGTTCCTGTTTACGCTCCCTTGTTTGGTCACCATGGTAACTCATTGTTTTCACCTGTTTGGACTCACGCACCTGTTTTAGTCAGAGACTATTTAAAGGCCTACTGAAACCCACTACTACCGACCACGCAGTCTGATAGTTTATATATCAATGATGAAATCTTAACATTGCAACACATGCCAATACGGCCGGGTTAACTTATAAAGTGCAATTTTAAATTTCCCGCTAAACTTCCGGTTGGAAACATCTATGTATGATGACGTATGCGCGTGACGTCACGACGGCAACAGAAGTATTCGGACCCAATGTGTCACCATACAAACTGCTCTGTTTTCATCGAACAATTCCACAGTATTCTGGACATCTGTGTTGGTGAATCTTTTGCAATTTGTTTAATGGACAATGGAGACTGCAAATAAGAAAGTTGTAGGTGCGATCGGTGTATTAGCAGCGGACTACAGCAACACAATCAGGAGGTTGTGTTGTGTTTGAGCTGGATACAAGACATACTACCGTGAGTACAGCTTTGGCTTCCAAACATTTGATCGCTTGCCCGTACGTGCGTGGCGCTATGTGCATGTCACGTACGTAACTTTGGGGAAATATATGTTTCTTGCCGACTCTGATAGCGGCCGGGGTGTCGTCGAAAGCTACAACGCCTGCCGCCGCTCCGTAGTTAGCTTCAATTGTTAAGCTTCGCCAAGCTGGAAATTATGAACCGTGTATTTACATGTTCATGGTTTAATAGTATTGTTGATCTTCTGTCTATCCTTCCAGTCAGGGTTTTTTTAAATTTTGTTTCTATCTGCATTTGAGCCTGATGCTATCACGTTAGCTCTGTAGCTAAGTTAGTTAGCTTCAATTGTTAAGCTTCGCCAAGCTGGAAATTATTAACCGTGTATTTACATGTTCATGGTTTAATAGTATTGTTGATCTTCTGTCTATCCTTCCAGTCAGGGGCTTATTTCTTTTGTTTCTATCTGCATTTAAGCACGATGCTATCACGTTAGCTCCGTAGCTAAAGTGCTTCGCCGATGTATTGTCGTGGAGATAAAAGTCACTGTGAATGTCCATTTCGCGTTCTCGACTCTCATTTTCAAGAGGATATAGTATCCGAGGTGGTTTAAAATACCATTCCGTGATCCACAATAGAAAAAGGAGAAAGTGTGGAATCCAATGAGCCCTTGTACCTAAGTTACGGTCAGAGCGAAAAAAGATACGTCCTGCACTGCACTCTATTCCTTCACTCTCACGTTCCTCATCCACGAATCTTTCATCTTTCATCTTTCTTTCAAGACCCTCATCTCTATATTTGAACCAGACCCCATGTTTGTATAATAGTTTAAATCGATTAATAGTTTGGCATTGCTTGTGTTGCAAGTCCAGTTTGTTCCATAGTTTTACTCCGCATACAGACACACAAAAACGTTTACGAGTGGTTTAGAGCACAGTTAACATAAAAACAAATAAAATCATTATTAAAATAATCATGAATTATTGTATTGCTTTGTTACCTATAACACAAAGCTAAGATGTAGATGTGTTTTTCCAAATGTTAGCATATGTTCACCTACATTGTTTTGGTTTGAGTATTTTTCCTATACAAAATGTATAAAAGTGGCCCTCGCATCCTTCAATTTTTCTCTATGTGGCCCTCGCTGGAAAATGTTTGGACACCTCCGCTCTAAGCCAAGTTTGACAGTACAATGACCGAGAGTATTTTGGCAAAAATTGAAAGTGGGGTATACCAAAACTAATTTACCCCACAGAATATTCTCCTGATAAAACCAGCATCCTTTGTTAAAGTACCAATGACAGTCACACTAGGTGTGGCGAAATTATTCTCTGCATTTGACCCATCACCCTTGATCAGCCCCTGGGAGGTGAGGGGAGCAGTGAGCAGCAGCAGTGGCCGCGCCCGGGAATCATTTTTGGTGATTTAAACCCCAATTCCAATCCTTGATGCTGAGGGCCAAGCAGGGAGGTAATGGGTCCCATTTTTTTATAGTCTTTTGTCACCGTTACAAATTTCAAGAAAAAGAGAACCCTGTTATGCAAAAGACAAATGTCCACTGCAGAGGACGCTGGTTCTCAGGAGGATATACAAAAAGACTGGGAGAAGGAAAAACTATTTTCCCAGGTTCATTAAATCGTCAGTGCAGTACAACACACACACAAAATGGCCTCGTTCACACAATTAGCACATTAAAGATGCTAAAATCAATATCTGCTTAGCTACGAACAAAAGCATTTACATCTGAGCTTTGTGTTATAGGTCAGGGCATGGTCCCCAACCCCTGGTCGGCGGTCCCACAGGTTCATACCAGGTTGCAATTTCTTTGAAATTACATCCTTTTTTTTTTTTTTGTCTTTTCAGGTGTCTTATTTTGAAAGAATCCCACTCTTGCCCATGTGTCACACTATTGCAAAGAGAGGGGTCCCACTGTGGGATTCTGAATTAGGGTGAGTTTATTTTGATGTGATTATACTGTTGTAAATGGTGATGGGTGTAAATTGTGAGTGTTTTCCCCTGTTACTCATATTGCATTATAGGTTATTTATGATAAAGCAAATGTGAGTAATATTAAGAACCTCATGAAAACCAGCGTCCACTGCATTTGTGATTTTTTTTTAGAAATGTAACAAAATAAATAAACAAACACAATCACTGCAGAGGACAATGGTTCTCAGAAGGATCTCTCACTAATAATGAACTTTTAAAATGATTCAAAATATCATGTAAAAAATTAGCACCCCTGCAGTACACTTTATATTTACTATTTGGGGTTGTTATGATTAAAATTTGAAAGAGCAGAGTGATTATACAAAATACATCTTCAATAGTATTGTTGTTTTTAAAAAAAGCAGTAATTGGGTAAACAAGTTAAAATGATCTCTAGTCCACACAATGTCAAAATTATTCATTTGACAAACAAATTATTTTTAAAATCAGCTGCAGTCAAACATGATCTATACTGAGAAGTTCACAGGGCTTGGCGACCATTTTCTGTCATTTAAAAATATAAGTCCTAAAAACGTCATAAATGGTCAAATAAAATAAATACAAGAAGAAAATGAAAGTGTTGTCGGTACTTTGGTTTTGCGGCAACAGAATGAAAGAGAAAGCCTGCGTTTATCCACTTGACTTACTGAAATTATAGTCTTCTTAATGTTTTACTTGATTATTTATTTACATACAATGTATAATACTACATTTTTTACGAAATTATTTTATTCAAGACAGAACTTTTAAGTTTAATATTAATCTCAATGTTGGAGATAATTAGTTATTTGGATAAAATGTACAATGTTACATTTTTATTAACAGAAGTATTTTATTCAGACTGAAGTATTGCTTCCCAGAGGAAGCTCTTCATTTAGTTCTATGAAAATTATTCCATAAAAAGTACAATTTATATCTGGTCTAAAAGGAACAACTTTATTCAAATTAGAAATTGAGAGTAAGATGCAGTCTATACAGTGTCATTTCAAAGTGAAATAAAATAACAACTTGTTTTGAATTGCCTAAGTCATTTGTATTCAATGATTTTTTTTTAAGTAGGGAAAAAATATCAGAAAAAAGGCCTACAAAGTTCACCTTTAAGCTTTCACACGCAGCACCTACATTTTGGAACAAGGATGAGGTGACAGAAGAAAGATAAAAATATAATAAATCTATTTGTGGCGGCATCGGAGAAAGTTATGTACAAGTTTCACTTTTGCATCTCATGGCACAAAACTGTGGTGCGTTCAAAGACCCTCTATAACCTATGTGTCAAAGTCAAGGCCCGCGGGACAGATCCGGCCTGCAAATGAATTATCTATGGTCCCCGGGATGATATTTGATTAGTATTAGAACCAGCCCACATGCCACAGCCGCCTGGTGCTATTTTGCACGCACCAATACTCCATCAGGCGCTGGTAACTCTCAAAATGGGGTCCCAGGGACCCCATCAAGTCATTAAAATGGGGTTCCACTGTAAATTTTTGGGGTCCCACTTTTTTGTAACCGTTTTGAAAACAAATGATAAATGTATGCGTTATCCTGTTATATCTCACATTTTATATTGTGTTTTGGAAAAAGGTAATCAAAAACGTTACTTAATTCATTAAAAACATAATACAAAAGAAAACATTTTTTTATTCATATGTAAATGTATCCAGTTATAAACATTCATTCACTTTCTTCTTTCCTTCATGGTTCTAAACTTTATTTTTTTTCTATATTTTTATTGTTAATATTTTCAGAATGTGTTGTTCTATTTTTGGCCAAAGTAAGCTAAAGAAAACAAACTGAAGTTGTCTTTATTTTTTAGTTTAAATGCCATGATTTTAATAGTCCGGCCCGCGTGTGCACAGATTTTCCTCCATGCGGCCCCTGAGCTAAAATGAGTTTGACACCCCTGATCTATAAAGCTCGAAACAGAGGTGTCACTCGGTTTATAAAGACAGGGAGATGCACTAATAATAATATAATCACAATGTATCCTTTGTGTATCAGCTAATCTTTACCTTACACTCTGAAATAAAGGAAAACTTAAACAGATTTATGATCATATTTAAATGAATAAAACTAGGTTATATGATATTTTAAAATCATATTCTGGCCACTTTATATTGAATTTGTAAAACATTTTGTATAGATTAATTTGCTTCTTAAAACAAAATCTAGATAACATTTTAACATTAAAAAAAAAAAATGGTTTCAACCAAATCCATACATAAATTAGTTTTGTTTTTTTTACTGCATGTTAACATGCATTGTGCCTGAAAACACTTATTCAACACTTTTTAGTCCATAAAAACTACTTGTCCATATTTAGACTAAGACAAACTTTATTGATCCACAAGGGACATTTTCCACACAGTAGCTCAGTTACAAAGGATGAAAAGTGTAAGGATAATGCAGGTATAAAGTAGACTAAAAATGTACCATAGTAGCAATATAAAGTATGACATATATGTAATATTTACATATTATATATACAGTAATTAATATATACTGATATATTATTATATTATATCATATTTTAATATAATATATACAATATATAACAAATCCCAATTACCATGTACAATATTACAGTATATGTAACAGCTGCAGCAAAAAAAAAGAAAAAGGGCATCATAAAATAAAGAGTAGATCCAGCAGAAAATATACATTATAAACATGTCTATGAATAATGATCATATTTTATTTATACTGTTTGATTCAGTTTGAGTTATGATTGTTTTTATGATGATCTTATCTTATGATTTTATTTTGAATTCTGATTCTTTTCATGATAATTGTATTTTTGCCTTGTGTACAAATTGTGCTCTCTAAATAAACTTGCCTGGCCTAAACATACCAAGTGTTTAGGCAAGGGGCGGAAACATTGGGTTTAGGGTGGGATGGGGCCCTTTAAGAGACGCACGCCCCTGCTTGGCAACATTATATAAGACAATATAGACTGACACTACACAGTCATATACATATATGTATATATTGGAGCCTATATTTATCAATCTGACTTTGCAAAAACCCCTCTTGTGCACCACATTCAAAGACGTACATTTCCCCCCAAACTGGACTTCATGAACCACGACATAGTGTGTAATCCAGCATCTGTCTACTGACCTCTGCTGACTGACATCTCTTTGTGCAACTGTGCATGACATTCACATTCAACTCCATAAAAACAAAAGCAGACACGTGGCATAAAGCACAGTCTATTCATTACACACACACACACACACACACACACACACACTCACACACACACACACACACACACACACACACACACACCAGCAAGACTGGAAGGCATCCATGACAACAGGGTGTTAAAAAGCCCTCATGACCTGATGACACACACCAACACACACACAATCCTGTGCACTGACTTATATGGCAAAGACAAAGCCATTGGTAATAAATTAGCCAGAGCTATTCACCATCACACACAAAGAATTCCAATGACTTCCCCCCCCCCCCCTCCTCAGTGAGCTTGTTTGACGCCACACAAAATTGTTTGACTGCGTTTGATCTGTCACAGGTGCATTCCCCGACACGCCGTATTCGCAGGGGGACATCAGCCCCGTGAGCACATTCTAATTGAGGTTTAAAAGTTGTGCTCCCGAATACGCAAGGGAAGCGGCGTGTGGGTGGCTCATTTAGATGACAACAGCGGTGAGCTAAAGGAACAGCGGGGTGGCGTTTAGATCTGCTCCCCGACGCGGCCGCCTGTAACTTCATCCTGCCATTAATCATGTGTAGCTGTGTAAAGAACCACCACTCCGGGCCTGACGGGCTTTCCCTCGCGCTTGGTGGTCCTGTCCGCGAGTTGCACGACTGTTGCCAGGCAAATCTTTGCCAGAGCTCTGACCTTGCATTAAATCCTTTTATTTCCCTCTCGTCGGCTCATCAGCATGGATGTGTGTTTCTATTGTTGCCCAGGACCATTTAAGAAGGGAGGGTTGACAAGGCCTCATTTTTTTTTTCAGGAAGAAGACAGAATTAGTTTTTCCGCAACAAAAAATAGAAATGCGTGTAACGGATGTGGATGTGTGAACCTCACTTCCCAACACCTTAAAGGCCTACTGAAACCCACTACTACCGACCACGCAGTCTGATAGTTTATATATCAATGATGAAATCTTAACATTGCAACACATGCCAATACGGCCGGGTTAACTTATAAAGTGCAATTTTAAATTTCCCAGGAAACTTACGGTTGAAAACGTCTAGGTATGATGACGTTTGTGCGTGACGTCAATGGTTGAAGCGGAAGTATTGGGACACATTGTATCCCAATACAAACAGCTCTGTTTTCATCGCAAAATTCCACAGTATTCTGGACATCTGTGTTGGTGAATCTTATGCAATTTGTTTAATGAACAATGAAGACTGCAAAGAAGAAAGCTGTAGGTGGAATCGGTGTATTAGCGGCTGGCTGCAGCAACACAACCAGGAGGACTTTGACTTGGATAGCAGACGCGCTATCCGACGCTAGCCGCCGACCACATCGATGATCGGGTGAAGTCCTTCGTCGCGCCGTCGATCGCTGGAACGCAGGTGAGCACAGGTGTTGATGAGCAGATGAGGGCTGGCGTAGGTGGATAGATAATGTTTTTAGCATAGCTCTGTCAAGGTCCCGTAACTCAGTTAGCTTCAATGGCGTTGTTAGCAACAGCATTGCTAGGCTTCGCCAGGCTGGAAAGCATTAACCGTGTAGTTACAGGTCCATGGTTTAATAGTATTGTTGATCTTCTGTCTATCCTTCCAGTCAGGGGCTTATTTCTTTTGTTTCTATCTGCAGTTAAGCCCGATGCTATCACGTTTGCTCCGTAGCTAAAGTGCTTCACCGATGTATTGTCGTGGAGATAAAAGTCACTGTGAATGTCCATTTCGCGTTCTCGACTCTCATTTTCAAGAGAATATAGTATCCGAGGTGGATTAAAATACAAATCCGTGATCCACAATAGAAAAAGGAGAAAGTGTGGAATCCAATGAGCCAGCTTGTACCTAAGTTACGGTCAGAGCGAAAAAAAGATACGTCCTGCACTACACTCTAATCCTTCACTCTCACGTTCCTCATCCACGAATCTTTCATCCTCACTCAAATTAATGGGGTAATCGTCGCTTTCTCGGTCCGAATCGCTCTCGCTGCTGGTGTAAACAATGGGAAAATGTGAGGAGCTCTTCAACCTGTGACGTCACGCTACTTCCGGTACAGGCAAGGCTTTTTTTTATCAGCGACCAAAAGTTGCGAACTTTATCGTCGATGTTCTCTACTAAATCCATTCAGCAAAAATATGGCAATATCGCAAAATGATCAAGTATGACACATAGAATGGATCTGCTATCCCCTTTTAAATAAAAAAAAGTCATTTCAGTAGGCCTTTAAGAGCTGTGCTGTGCAATGAGTTGACTTTTAGCTCATTGGCTAACACTGCTCAAATAACTCTCAATTGGTGGCAAAGCGGTGCCGGATGACCACTGTTTCATATGGAGTAGACATCAGAGTTGTGCGATACACAGTAGATGATATTGATCAGGGGGGTCAAACTCGTTTTTATTGAGGGCCACGTCGCAATTATGGCTGCCCTCAAAGGGACACTTTGATTACCATTGATTGACACTACAGAATACATTAAATGAGGTGACAAACCACGTTAAATGATGTAGAGCAGTGTTTTTCAACCACTGTGCCGCGGCACTGCCGTGAGATACAGTCCGGTGTGCCGTGGGAGATTATGTAATTTCACCTAATTGGGTTAAAAATATTTTTTGCAAACCGCAAATGTGCCGTTGTTGAGGGTCTGTGCTGTCTAGAGCTCGGCGGAGTAACCATGTAATACTCTTCCATATCAGCAGGTGGCAGCAGGTAGCTAATTGCTTTGTGGATGTTTGTCGTGATCACAATATGCAGAAGACAGTGGTAGGCAGGGTGCAGGTAAAAAGGTATATAATGCTTAAACCAAAAATAACAAAAGATGAGTGCTGCTAAGAAAAGACATTGAAGCTTAGGGAAGGCTATGCAGAACGAAGCTATAACTGAACTGGCTGCAAAATAAACAAAATCAGAATGCTGGAGGACAGCAAAGACTTGCACGTGGAGCAGACGGCGTCCAAAAAGTACATTCCTACATGATATGACAATCAACAATGTCCACACCAAGAAGGATAAAAACAACTTAAATAGTCTTGATTGCTAAAACAAAGCAGGCGCGGGGAATAGCGTTCAAGGAAGATATGAAACTGCTACAGGAAAATACCAACAAAACAGGAGAAGCCACCAAAACAGGAGCGCAAGACAAGAACTAAAACACTACACACAGGAAAACAGCAAAAAACTCCAAATAAGTTAGGGAGTGATGTGACAGGTGGTGACAGTACACCTACTTTGAGACAAGAGCTATATTGATGCATGCTTGGTTATGGTTTAAAGTCATATCCAACAATTGCGAGAACAACTTTTTACTGTCAATATTGGCTGCCGAGTTGTTGTTTTTTTTAACATTTTCTGCTCGCGGTGTGCCTCTGGATTTTTTCAATGAAAAAAATGTGCCTTGTCTCAGAAAAGGTTGAAAAACACTGATGTAGCGGACCACTTAAAGGGGAACTGCACTTTTTTTGGGAATTTTGCCTATCGTTCTTTCTTTCTTTCTTTCTTTAGTTTATTTCGAACACGAACAAACTTACAGTATAATACATCACACAATTTCATATAATTTTTCTTAACATCATGTCCAAAAAGGAGTAGGAAGAAGCAAAGCTTATTTAATCCTACCCCTTTCCCACTTCAGAGCGTTTACAAATACATACGTATTATATATATATATATATTTGTCTTCTTTTTGTGGCACAATTACATCAGTGAATGATTAATACAGCAGTTCTTGTAATATATAATTAAGTCAGTCATGATTGACATACTGAGATGAAGAATATCCAATTTTCAATAAGGTTGAAGGTATTTCTCATAATTCTTCTTATTTATACATACTATTCATTTGAACAACCTCTTAAACTGCACCATATCAGTACATTGTTTAACTTCTTTACTTAATCCATTCCATAGTTTAATTCCACATACTGATATGCTAAAAGTTTTTAGTGTTGTACAAGCATACAAATGTTTCAAATTAGTTTTCCCTCTAAGGTTATATTTCCCTCTCTTTAGTTGAGAAGAAATGTTGTACCTTCTTGGGTAGCAGGTTACAGTTTGCTTTGTACGTAATTTTAGCTGTTTGCAATTTTACCAAATCGTTGAATTTCAATATTTTTGACTCAATAAATAAAGGGTTTGTATGTTCTCTACATCCAACATATATCACAATCATTATGAAAGACACGACGACAGATGGATTTTTTTTTAATGCATTGTAAATATTAATATTAAATAAATGTAAATAAAAGTCTGCTTATAGCGGAGCCAACGGGAGGTCCTCTATTCCGCCGAAAAAATCCAATAAATAACCATTCAAAAAGTGCCAAGAATACTCAATTTACATTTTGTAACTTGACTAGTTAGTGATATTGTTATTATCAGCACTAACGCAGACAAAATATTTATAGCGCGCAGTGAAATCACGTGTTTACATCATCGAGTGGTCTGCTGCTTCTTTGCTTCCCTGCTGCCTGGAAGTTTATAGTAGATCATAAATCATGCATCGCACCTG